>NC_092708.1:14882744-15164451 GCF_047496885.1 Scyliorhinus torazame
TTCCCAAGTGTGGTCTCACCAAAGCCCTGTACGATTGCAGCAAGATATCCCTGCTCCTGTACTTGAATCTTATAATAATGATAATCTTTATTGTCACGAGTAGGCTTACATTAACACTGCAATGTAGTTACTATGAAAAGCCTCTGGTCACCACATTCCGGCACCTGTTCAGGTGCACAGAGGGAGAATTCAGAATGTCCAATTCACTTAAGCACACCTTTCGGAACTTGTGGGGGAAAACCATGCAGACACGGGGAGAACGTGCAGACTCCGCACAGACAGTGACACATCGCCGGGAATTAAACCTGGGACCTGGCGATGTGAAGCAACAGTGCTAACCACTGTGCTCCCGTGCCGCTTCGTTCTCGCATTGAAGGCCAGCATACCATTTGCCGCCTTTACTGCCTGCTACACCTGCATGCTTACCTTCAGTGACTGATGTACGAGGACACCCAGGTCCCGCTGCACATTCCCCTTTCATATTTGAAAAATCCTCTCATATGGTTGCTCATCACACAACTAGATTGTCAATGATTCCTTTCTCATTACACAATACTCAATCTAGGATGGCCTGCTCTCTAGTTGGTTTCTCAAAGTATTGGTCCAGTAAACAAACCTGTATACACTCGAGGAATTCCTCCTCCAGCGTATTGTGACTAATTTGATTTACCCAATCTATGTGCAGGTTAAAGTCACCCATAATTACAGATGTTCCTTTTTTGCATGTGTCTCTAATTTGCTGTTTAATGCCATTCCCAATATCACCACCACTGTTTGGGAAAATACAGATTTCACATTGTCGGAGCTGATATCTTTCCTCGCTATTGCTTCCAGTTCCTCTTTAACCAGCAATGCACTCCCACCACCTTTTTTCTGTCCTTATTAAATACTGAATGTTCAATTCCCATCCCTGGTCACCCTGCAGCCATGTCTCTGTAATTCTGACTATATCATACCTATGATGTGGAGATGCCAGCGTTGGACTGGGGTGGGCACAGTAAGAAGTCTTACACCATCAGGTTAAGCTCCAACAGGTTTGTTTCAAATCAATAGCTCTTCAGAGCACAGCTCCTTCATCAGATGAGTTAAAGCTATTGATTCGAAACAAACCTGTTAGACTTTAACCTGATGTTGTAAGACTTCTTACTATATCATACCTGTTTACATCTATTGTGTTTTTAACATTACTTGTCCTGTCCCCATTATTTTTCATGTGACCCTGTTTGATTCAGACCCTTGATTTCTCTGCCCATCACTTTTCTTATTCCCCCTTTCTGTCTTTTACTCTTGTCCTTGATTCCCCTCCTCTGACTCCTTGCATAGGCTCTCGTCCCCCTGCCATTTTAGTGCAAATACTCCCCCCTCGGACATTGGTCCTGGTCCTGTCCGGGTGTGACCTGTCCAGATTGTACTCGTCCCACCTCCCCAGAACCGATCACAATGTCCGGGGAATCTGAAACCCTGCACCTCGCACCATCTCTCCAGGCACAGATTCCATCCTACACCTATTCCCGTACCAGCCTCCCCGAGCAGGGCGCCGGAATGTGGCGACTAGGGGCTTTTCACAGTAACTTCATTGAAGCCTACTTGTGACAATAAGCGATTTTCATTCATTCATTCACATTCTGCTATTCCTGCTCTGACTGGCACGTGACACCGGTTGCAATCCTGAGATGACTATCTTTTGAGGTCCTACTTTTCAACTTGCATCCTAACTCCCTATATTCTGCTTTTAGGGCCTCAACCCTTTTTTAACCTATGTTGTTTGTACCACGACCACTGGCTGTTCACCCTCCTCCCCCTCCAGAATGTCCTGTAACCGCTCCAACACAACCTTGACCCTGGCATCAGGGAGGCAACATACCATCCCGGAGTCTCGTTTGCAGCCACAGAAATGCCTAACTATTCCCCTTACAATCGAATCCCCTGTAACTATTGCATTCACACACTTTTTACTCCTCCCCTCTGCAGTAGAACCAACCGTGGTGCCACGAATTTGGCTGTTGCTGTTTCCCTGAGAGGCCATTCCCCTCAACAGTATCCAAAGCGGTATATCTGTTTTGCAGGGGAAAGGCCACATGAGATTCCTGCTCTGCCTGCCTAGCTCTCTTGTTCTGCCTGGTGGTCACCAGGTTCCTGCCTGTGGAGTCTGAGCCTGCGGTGTGACCACCTCTCTATACGTCCTAGCCATGATACTCTCCGCCTTCCACAGAGTCCCCAACCGGCGCTCCAGCTCCAAAGCTTAGTCTTCAGGAGCTGCAGCTGGAGCCACGTCTTGCACACATGTTGGCCCCTGGCACTGGGAATGTTCCTGACCTCCCACATGGAGCAACAGGAGTAAACCAAGGCTTTGAACTCTCCTGGCATGACTTACCCCTTTTGAGTTAAACCTTTTGATAGATTCTGAATATCCAATCATATCAATTACTCTAGGGCCTTTCTTTCCTGGTCCTTGTTACTACAGAATACAGCCCGTACAAACTATAAACCACAAAAAGACCTTACAAACTAAGCAATAAAAGTAGTAAATTCTGGAAATGTGAGCAGAATACTACTAATAATAATCGCTTATTGTCACAAGTAGGCTTCAATGAAGTTACTGTGAAAAGCCCCAAGTTGCCACATTCCGGCACCTGTTTGGGAGGCTGGTTTGGGAATTGAACCCACGCTGCTGGCATTGTCCTGCATTGCAAGCCAGCTATTTAGCCCCTAAGGGAAGAATGAATAGGGAGGAGGTGGAGTACTGGTGATGTTGCTGGACCAGTAAACCAGAGGTTCAGGTTAATGATCTGGGGGCCTGGGTTCTAATCCCCGTTAGTAAATCTGAAATTATGACGCTTGTCTCAATAATGATAAAACTATAATCGATTGTTGTAAAACCCCATCTGGTTCACTAATGCCCTTTAGGGAAGGAAATCTGCCGTCCATACCCAGTCTGGCCGACATGTCATTCTTAATTGCCCAACAATGAAGGGACAATCCTTTAAAACAGAGATGAGAAGGAATTTCTTCAGCCAGAGGATGGTGAATCTGTGGAACTCTTTGCCGCAGAAGGCTGTGGAGGCCAAATCACTGAGTGTCTTTAAGACAGAGATAGATAGGTTCTTGATTAATAAGGGGATCAGGGGTTATGGGGGATGAGAAAATATCAGTCATGATTGAATGGCGGAGCAGACTCGATGGGCCGAGTGGCCTAATTCTGCTCCTATGTCTTATGATCTAACAAAACACTCCAAGGATCAATTAGTGGTGGGAAAGAAATGTGTTGGTTGGTGAAGCCCATGTCCCATGAATGTGGGAAAGCTGACTTGCCTGAATTTAAATCATTATTTCCTGGGCTTGTGCATTCCGCCCTCTTAAAGACTCGAGCTGGACACTTGTAATTCATTGCATTTTGCAGCGATTAAATTACTGTAATTAATTCCACTAATTACTGTAAGTTGCCGTGAGAAGGAGCAGGTGATTCAGTGCTCAATACTGAAGGGAATCCAACCATCAACTATGAGCTGAATGTGGGGCTGATAAACTATATTAAGCAAGAGCCCCCGTTTCTATATTGCCTCGCATGACCTCAGACAGTCCTAATACAATGGGCAGATTTAACATCCCGGTAGAGAGAGAAATATTGGTCAGGGACACCAGGGAGAAACCCCCTGTTTTATTTTCAAAATACATCCAACCGAGCTGGGCTTTGGTTTAATGTCTCATCCGAAAGATGTGACCTCGGTGCTGTTCCGGAGCATCCAGTGCCCACCAGCCATCACGGGCATGCTGTGTAACAAATAGGAGCTGAAGTAGCCCATTCGGCCGCTTGACCTGCTGGCCATATACGTCGGCCTTGTTTTCTCTCGGTGTCCAAAAATCTATCAATCTCCGCCTTGAATATATTCAACAGTGGAGCATCCACAGCCCTCTGGGGCGGAGAAATCTAAAGATTCGGAATGAAGACTTTCTGTTTGGCCAGCCAATTATCATGAGTGGCACGGCAGCACAGTGGTTAGCACTGTTACTTCACAGCGCCAGGGACCCGGGTTCGATTCCCGGCTTGGGTCACTGTCTGTGCGGAGTCTGCACGTCCTCCCCGTGTCTCTGTGGGTTTCCTCCGGGTGCTCCGGTTTCCCCTCTCAAGTCCCAAAAGACACGTTTGTTAGGTGAATTGGACATTCTGAATTCTCCCTCTCTGTACCCAAACAGGTGCTGGAATGTGGCGACTAGGGGATTTTCACAGTAACTTAATTGCAGTGTTAATGTAAGCCTACTTGTGACAATAAATATTATTATTATTGAGAGGCCATGGCCGGCAGCACGCTGGCGCAGTGGGTTAGCCCTGCTGCCTCACGGCGCCGAGGTCCCATGTTCGATCCCGGCTCTGGATCACTGTCCGTGTGGAGTTTGCACATTCTCCCCGTGTTTGCGTGAGTTTCGCCCCCACAACACAAAAGATGTGCAGGGTAGGTGGATTGGCCACGTTAAATTTGCTCTTAATTGGAAAATGAATTGTGTACGCTAAATTTATTTAAAAAAGAGAGACCATAGCACTGAGTTCTAGAGTCTCCAGCAAGTGGAGCAGCCTCTTGGCATCTACTCTGCCAAACCTTTGAAGAATTTTTAATGGTTGCAATGCAATTTACGCAGCCAATCAGCTATGTTGCCAGATATAGCCAGCTGCCTGAGACCAGCATGAATGGGGTAAGCAGAGGGAATTGTAGATACGGCACAATGGCTACTGGCACCCTGACTGCTGTCAGTATACTGCCTGAGTGTTATGGAGGCAGATTAAGCCGTGGCTTTTCAAAGGGGAAATGGATAAACAGCCTGAGAGAACAATTTTGGGGAAAGTGGCAGGAGTTTGGGCCGAGCTGAGTTGCTGCTGGAGAGAGGCAGCAGAGACCAGATGGACCGAATGGCCTGCTGTGCTGCAGCCATTCCGTGGTTATTTTCTATGTCATTCACTTGTCATGATGCTAATCTGCCTGTTGATGTTTCTTCTTGTCCTGCTCACAGCCGGTTACAGCGCTGGCTCAGGTGGATCGTGAGAAGATTTACCAGTGGATCAATGAGCTGTCAAGCCCTGAGACCCGGGAAAATGCCTTGTTAGAACTCAGTAAGAAGAGGGAGTCGGTGCCTGACCTGGCCCCCATGCTATGGCACTCCTTCGGAACCATTGCTGCCCTCCTACAGGTAATGGTCCTTTACATGTCGAATCTTGTCATTCACTCGCAGCAGTAGGGCAGATTAGAGCTTCAGCTGTATGTAACCCTGTGCAGTATGCCATGGGAGCATTTGATAGAGACAGTGTACAGGGAGCTTTACTCTGTATCTAACCCCATGCTGTTCCTGTCCTGGGAGCGTTTGACAGAGACAGTGTACAGGGAGCTTTACTCTGTATCTATCCCCGTGCTGTACCTGTCCTGGGAGTGTTTGATGGGAAGAGTGTAGAGGGAGCTTTACTCTGTATCTGACCCGTGCTGTACCTGTCTCGGGACAGTTTGATGGGGACAGTGCAGAGGGAGCTTTACTCTGTACCTAACCCAGTGCTGTACCTGTCCTGGGAGTGTTTGATGGAGACAGTGTAGAGAGAGCTTTACTCTGTATCCAACTCCGTGTTGTTACTGTCCTGGGAGTGTTTGATGGGGACAGTGTTACTGTATGAATCCTTTCAGTCTTTTACTACTTTGCTCCCCTGTCACCTGCTGCCATGCAGAGCTGGCAGGAGCCTCTTTTGGTTAGGAATATCTGCCCATGCGTGAGATGCGGTGTGGGTTAGAACACTGTGGGTTGCCTCGGGTTACTTGACAGATTTCATTCGTGTTGGCTTGATCACACAGTCCCTCAGCCGCTTCACTATTCACTTTGGGTTAATGCGATTTTCTTCTTGCATTTCTTTTTTTTCCCCAGGAGATTGTAAACATTTATCCGTCTATCAATCCTCCAACACTGACAGCTCATCAGTCTAACCGTGTGTGTAACGCACTCGCATTGTTACAATGTGTAGCATCGCACCCAGAAACCAGGTAACATCTCTGCTTCCAGAAGTCCTTCCTCTTCTCTGCGTTTTATTTTCCTCTGCGGCCTTAGACTCCTGGGGAGTCTTGTGTTGGATTCCTTTGTGGGGTTGCACGTCAGCTGAAGGAATAGAAGACTTGCATTTATCTAGCACCTTCCACTGTTGCGCGAGGCCCCAAAGCACTTCAGAGGCAGTGACAGTATCATATTGTAGGAAACACAGCAACTGGCTTTTTCACAGCCAACATAAATGACTCAATCATCTGTTCTGAAGTGTTGGCTGAGAGAGAAATGTTGACCAGAACTGGACAGAACTCATCTGCTCTTAAAATAGTTGCTATGATCTGAGAGAGCAGCCAAGGCTCGGGTTTAATGCCGTCCGTAAGGTGGCACCAGGGTCAGTCCTGCCCTGGGGTTCCAGCCTGGATTATGGGCTGAGGAACCCAGTATGTCATTTTTGATACCAAAGGAATCCAGGAATATGGGGTCTGAGGTTCCAGAGACTAAGTGACTTATTCATGCTCCTATTTGTAATGTTCAACAATATTACCAAACATGGTAATTTAGTTCATGTAACTTAATATTTGTGTAACGGGGAAAATAGGTGTTGTATTTGCTTGCATTTTACCCACTGGTTGTAAAGTGCTCCAGGACATGAAGGCTGTTATACCTATACAACCCTGTTCAATTTTCCTAGTCACTCACCGACTCACGAGCTGATTTTAAAAATTAATTCAAGGGATGTGGGTGTCACTGGCCAGGCCAGCTTTCATTGCCCACCCCTAATTGCCCTTGAGAAGGTGGTGGTGAGTAGCCTTCCTGAACCGCTGCAGTCCATGTTAGAAAGGAAAATGTTGCTCTTTAGGTTCTGGTCGCATTGGTGCGGTTCTCTCTCTCCTCTTTTCTTTCTCCCTCGCTCTCTCTTCTCTTCTTTTCTTTCTCTCTCGCCCTCTCTCCCTTTTTCTCTCTCGCCCTCTCTCTCTCCCCTCCACCTCCTCTTCTTGCGCTCGCCTCCTACCCTCTTACTCCCGCTCCCCTCCTCCTCTTCTCACTCCCTCTCTCTCTCTCACTCGCTCCCAGCTTGTTATAAGTTACCAAGCTCAAAAAGACCAGAAGACTTCTCAACATATGAACGTTTTGAATGGTGAAAGCTGTATACTTACTGGAATGCAAGGTTAGTCAGTGTGTAGGCCTTAGTGAACACTTTAAACAAGCAGTAACACTGGAGCCTTCGGAAAGTATGGTTGAAAACTGTGAGGAACTGGCCATGGGAAAACAAAGAGATGAGGAAAGCAGTCCTGAGTATGTGAGATATTCGCTGGAGAAGGTGATTTATATGTGATTGTTCACTCCGTGGTTTAGATAAAGATCTGTGCGGAGTCTGCACGTTCTCTCTGTGTCTGTGGGTTTCCTCCAGGTGCTCCGATTTCCTACCACAAGTCCCGAAAGACGTGCTTGTTAGGTGAATTGGACATTCTGAATTCTCCCTCTGTGTACCCGAACAGGCGCCGGAATGTGGCGACTAGGGGATTTTCACAGTAACTTCATTGCAGTGTTAATGTAAGCCCACTTGTGATAATAAAGATTATTATTACTCTGTGCAGCTTTTGGTGTAAACTCTCACTTTAAATCTGCTGTAGTAAATGTAACACACTACGCGTACGCAGAACTGGTTTGAGTGACTTGTCAATATCTCATAATTCTAAGCAGGTGAGATCTCAGAAGTGAGGTCTTACTGAGCCTCATAACCTAACTATGGAATTCCCTGCCCAGTGAAGCAGTTGAGATTTCTTCATTAAATGTTTTCAAGATAAAGGATATTTAGTTTTTTGAAGAATAAAGGGTTATGGTGTTCGGGAGGAAAAGTGGAGCTGAGTCCACAAAGGTCAGCCATGATCTCATTGAATGGCGGAGCAGGCTCGAAGGGCCAGATGGCCGACTCTTGCTCCTAGTTCTTATGTTCTTATTAACTCTTAGTCCCACTAAGGTTCTGGTGAATGCAGTGGAGTAGTGCCTGAGCTCCAATACAGGCCTGGTTTGTAACGAGTTGTGTTTTCTCCTATTGTGTTCTCAGGTCAGCATTTCTAGCAGCTCACATCCCACTCTTCCTCTATCCGTTCTTGCACACTGTCAGTAAGACAAGACCATTTGAGTATTTGCGACTCACCAGCCTGGGTGTCATAGGTAAGCACTCTGTTCCCTGTTTGGGGGGTTTTCTTGTCACTCTTGGTGCTGAAATGTTCTGTGCTGTAGTTTCACCGAAGCCTGGAAATCCTAAAGTACTTAATTGAAATGGGAATTCTACTTGTAGACGCTACGGTATTGCGAATCAGGAATTGCAGTCAGCTCGACACTTCTCCAACCCCTTCCTCGTTGGCCAAGCACAGTCGCTTCACGAAGATAAAATCAAATTACTGCAGATGCTGGAATCTGAAACAAAAAACAGAAAATGCTGGACAATCTCAGCAGGTCTGACAGCGTCTGTGGAGAGAGAAGAGAATCTGGATGAGTCTTTGTTAAAGCGTTGACAAAGAATCATTCAAACTGGAATAACGTGAGCTCCCTTCTCTCTCTCCACAGACGTTGTCAGGCCTGCTGAGATTGTCCAGCATTTTCTGTTGCAATCTCCTCCCCATCCATTTAGAACATAGAACATACAGTGCAGAAGGAGGCCATTCGGCCCATCGAGTCTGCACCGACTCACTTAAGCCCTCACTTCCACCCTATCCCCATAACCCAATAACCCCTCCTAATCATTGGCTAGACGCAATCTACTCCAAACCCTCTGCTATCCTGCTTTTGTTAAAAAAAGAAATAAAGACATGTTGGGCTCAAAATGTTAACCCTGTTTTTCTCTCCATAGCTGCTGCTGGACCTGCAGAGATTTTTCCAGCACTTTCTGTTTTTATTTCAGATTTCCAGCAGCTGCAGTATTTTGCTTTTATCTCTGTTTTCCAGTTGGGTCACTGGATCATCACCGATATTCAAGAATGGCTGTATCTGTGCAGAGAGAAACACAGTCTGTGCAGAGAGAAATACAGTCTGCGGAGAGAAATACAGTCTGTGGGGAGAGAAATACAGTCTGTGGGGAGAGAAATACAGTCTGTGCAGAGAGAAATACAGTATGCGGAGAGAAATACAGTCTGCGCAGAGAAATACAGTCTGCAGAGAGAAATACAGTCTGCAGAGAGAAATACAGTCTGTGTGGAGAGAAATACAGTCTGTGTGGAGAGAAATACAGTCTGTGTGGAGAGAAATACAGTCTGTGGGGAGAGAAATACAGTCTGTGGGGAGAAATACAGTCTGTGGAGAGAAATACAGTCTGCGGAGAGAAATACAGTCTGCGGAGAGAAATACAGTCTGCGGGGAGAGAAATACAGCCTGGGGGGAGAGAAATACAGCCTGGGGGGAGAGAAATACAGCCTGGGGGGAGAGAAATACAGCCTGGGGGGAGAGAAATACAGCCTGGGGGGAGAGAAATACAGCCTGGGGGGAGAGAAATACAGCCTGGGGGGAGAGAAATACAGCCTGGGGGGAGAGAAATACAGCCTGGGGGGAGAGAAATACAGCCTGGGGGGAGAGAAATACAGCCTGGGGGGAGAGAAATACAGCCTGGGGGGAGAGAAATACAGCCTGGGGGGAGAGAAATACAGCCTGGGGGGAGAGAAATACAGCCTGGGGGGAGAGAAATACAGCCTGGGGGGAGAGAAATACAGCCTGGGGGGAGAGAAATACAGCCTGGGGGGAGAGAAATACAGCCTGGGGGGAGAGAAATACAGCCTGGGGGGAGAGAAATACAGCCTGGGGGGAGAGAAATACAGCCTGGGGGGAGAGAAATGCAGCCTGGGGGGAGAGAAATGCAGCCTGGGGGGAGAGAAATGCAGCCTGGGGGGAGAGAAATGCAGCCTGGGGGGAGAGAAATGCAGCCTGGGGGGAGAGAAATGCAGCCTGGGGGGAGAGAAATGCAGCCTGGGGGGAGAGAAATGCAGCCTGGGGGGGAGAGAAATGCAGCCTGGGGGGGAGAGAAATGCAGCCTGGGGGGAGAGAAATGCAGCCTGGGGGGAGAGAAATGCAGCCTGGGGGGAGAGAAATGCAGCCTGGGGGGAGAGAAATGCAGCCTGGGGGGAGAGAAATGCAGCCTGGGGGGAGAGAAATGCAGCCTGGGGGGAGAGAAATGCAGCCTGGGGGGAGAGAAATGCAGCCTGGGGGGAGAGAAATGCAGCCTGGGGGGAGAGAAATGCAGCCTGGGGGGAGAGAAATGCAGCCTGGGGGGAGAGAAATGCAGCCTGGGGGGAGAGAAATACAGCCTGGGGGGAGAGAAATACAGCCTGGGGGGAGAGAAATACAGTCTGTGCGGCGACAAGTACAGTCTGTGCGGAGAGAAGTCGAAACGTGATGGGTTTTCTGCTGTTTTTGTTTAAAAATATTTTTATTCAAATTTTTACATTTAACGCACATTACAAAACAAAATAAACCCGACACCAACTCCTGATGTCCCCTCCAGCCCCCCCCCCCCCCCCCCCCCCCCCCCCCCCAGCAGTTGACGGTAACCAGCTCCCCGAAATGCAGTATAAATAAATCCCATCTTTTATGAAACCCCTCACTCACCTTTCTTGAAGCTTTTCCAAGTGCCATACACCATTAAATCCCCCAGCCGCACCGAGGCACAGGGTGGGGAAGCTGACCTCCACTCTAGCAGGACCCGCCTGCGAGCGATCAATGAGGCGAAGGCTGGAGCATCCGGCCCCGCTTCCAACTGCAACTCTGGGGAAAAACAAAATCCCGCACCTGCATGCACTTGAAACCCTCCCCACCCGGGACCCCAAACCTCTCCCACAACTCCTCCAAACTTGCAAACCGCCCTTCTAAAATACCAATTCCTTCATCTCTATCACCCCTTGCTCCCCCCATCTCCGAAACCTCGCATCCATCCTGCACGGCTCAAACCTTTCCCTTGGATCGGCATCACCTTCGACCCTGCCCCCAACCTAAAGTGCTGCCGCAATTGCCTCCATGTTTTCAGTGTGCCCACCACCACAGGACTCCGAGAACTTCCCTGGGCATTCCCCTCCATTTACCCCAACAGGGTTTTCTGCTGTTGAAGGTAAAACAAAACATCAGGTAGAGCAAAAGGGAAGGTCTGGGATAGGGTGAATGAAAAGAGGGTAGAGGGTCAGGTGAGATTAAATGGCAAAAGATGTAATGGGAAAAAACGGGGCTGGTAATGTTCATAGTAAAGAAACAAAGCTTTGATCCAGGGTAGGTGTAAATGGAGAATGATGAACAGATCAATCTGGAAACAAAAACCTAAAAACAAGATACAGACTGGCACTTGGCAAAGAATAATCAAAATGGAGACAGACTGAGAGAAATGCGAGTTGGAGTAGACCATTCGGCCCATCGGGTTTGCAGTGACCTTCAGACAGAGCGCTCCACCCAAGCCCACTACCCGCCCTATCTTAACCTAACCTACACATGTTTGGACACGAAGGGGCAATTTAACGTGGCCAGTCCACCTAATCTGCGCATCTTTGGACTGTGGGAAGAAACCGGAGCACCCGGAGGAAACCCACGCAGACACGGGCAGAGCGTGCAAACTCCGCACAGACAGTCACCCGAGGCAGGAATTGAACCCGGGTCCCTGGCGCTGAGGCAGCAGTGCTGACTACTGTGTCACCATGTTGCCCCAAAAACAATGGGGCCCAATATTGTCGTGGTTGGTCTTGGGTTTCGACTCTACTTTCTTGCCTGTTTCTCATATCCCTTAATTCCAGAGAGCAAAACTTTGTTCCAGCCTCCAACACATTCAACGATGGAGCATCCACAACCGTCTAGGTGTTGCAAATTTGAAAGATTCACAACCCTTTGAGTGAAGCAATTTCTCCTCATCTCAGCCTTTTATCCTGAGACTGTGCCCCCATGTTTTAGATTCCCTGACCAGTGGAAACGGTCTGTTCCCGTCCACCCTATCAAGAATATTGTAGGTTTCAATGAGTCATCTCATTCTTCTAAACTCTAGAGAACATGAACTCAATTTACACAGCCTCTCATTACAGGACAACTCTCTATCCTGGAGACCATTTCGGTGAACCTTCGCCAAGCTGCCTCCAATGCAAATATATCCTTTCCACAATGTGGAGATCAAAACTGCGCAGTGTCCAGATGTGATCCCACCAAAACCCTGTACAATTGTAGCTCAACCTCTTTTTAATTATTCTACTCTAATCCCTTGCTGTTGGGGCAGCATGGTAGCATAGTGGTTAGCACGCCGCTCCAGGGTCCCAGGTTCGATTCCCGGCTGGGATCACTGTCTGTGCGGAGTCTGCACGTTCTCCCCGTGTCTGCGTGGGTTTCCTCCGGGTGCTCCGGTTTCCTCGCACAGTCCAAAGGTGTGCAGGTTAGGTGGATTGGCCACGCTAAATTGCCCTTAGTGTCCAAAAAGGTTAAGTGGGGGTTACGGCGGTAGGGTAGATACGTGGCCTTGTGTAGGGTGCTCTTTGTAAGGGCCGGTGCAGACTCGATGGGCCGAATGACCTCCTTCTGCGCTGTGAATTCTATGATCAAAAGGCTGGCAAGCATTTGCATTCCGTGGTCATGGTCTGAAATTGTGGAACTGTGTTGGGTCCAGATAGCTGCGATGTACCTCATTGGAAGATTGGC
Organism: Scyliorhinus torazame; assembly: GCF_047496885.1. Taxonomy (NCBI): domain Eukaryota; kingdom Metazoa; phylum Chordata; class Chondrichthyes; order Carcharhiniformes; family Scyliorhinidae; genus Scyliorhinus; species Scyliorhinus torazame. The sequence continues at coordinate 14,895,411 of NC_092708.1, forward strand.
TGCGGGACGACCATATTCGACTTGATAACTCTTTTTCTCTATCCGCAGATTGCTGAGTTTTTCCCGCACTTTCTGTTTTTCAGATTTCCAGCATCCAAGGTATTTTGATTGTATATAAATATAGGCCACGCTGCACATGTGGTCCAGGTGGAAACTGGAATTACAGCTTCCCTCCCCGCCTTACCAATTGTCCCTCCCATCATTGCAGTTTGTCTGATGTTCTAGCCCAGGTTGACTGGGGGTGAAGTGTGGTTCGCTGTTTTTTAAAATCTGTTCTTTGACCTTTCTGCAGGAGCCTTAGTAAAAACAGATGAACAGGAAGTCATTAACTTCCTTTTGACAACAGAAATTATTCCCCTCTGTCTACGGATTATGGAGTCGGGAAGTGAATTGTCGAAAACGGTAGGGGCTCTGATGTGGGGAAGGTGGATAGGGAGATGGTGGTCATAAGATATTCGTTATTGCAGCTCTGCGGAGGTTTAAGTACAATTATGCTAGGACCCATTTGCCAACTGTTAATTTTATATTCATTGGGTATCTTAATTGTATTCAAGAGATGGGCATTTGCCTATTTATAGGAGCACAACTGAATTCCCAGTTAATGTCCACCACCTCGATATAGTGAAACATCCAATTTATATACAATTACACCACCTCTCGGATAGACCATATAGTGGAACCTTTTCATGTACCAACGAAATACTCTAGCTGAGCAAGATATTGTCTGAAACCCACTCTCTGATACAACCCCATCTCACTCAAACCCCTTGCTAATGTCCCACTGTCAATCTGCTGCCTTCAGTAGCTGCCAATAGGGGGGTGTCTTCCTCGGTTGCCTGGTTAATTGACAGTGTGTCTGGCTACTTCACATTTTTCCTGGTGAACCTTCATGTTTTAGGCAGTGAAGACAGATCTTCACCCTGTCCTCAGTGGGGCGGTACGGTAGCACAGTAGTTAGCACTGTTGCTCCACAGGGCTATGGACCTGGGTTCGATTCCCGGCTTGGGTCACTGCCTGTGCGGAGTCTGCACGTTCTCCCCGTGGCTGCGTGGGTTTCCTCCGGGCGCTCCTGTTTCCTCCCACAAGTCCGGAAAGACGCGCTTGTTAGGTGAATTGGACATTCTGAATTCTCCCTCTGTGTACCCGAACAGGCACCGGAGTGTGGCGGCTAGGGGCTTTTCACAGTAACTTCATTGCAGTGTTAATGTACGCCTACTTGTGACACTAATGAATATTTAAAGCAGCTGGGTTATTCATTCTTGCTTTGCTTTGTGTAACCTCTCTTCTCTCGTTCTGGTCCCTAGGTTGCAACTTTTATCTTGCAGAAGATCCTGTTGGATGACACAGGGCTGGCTTACATTTGTCAAACGTACGAACGATTCTCTCATGTGGCCATGATTCTGGTGAGCTGAAAGAGTGGGCTGTGAAGCGAATGGAAGAATATGCCTTTTATATGCCTTCTATAGACTCTGGCGCAGTCCCTGCAGATTGGAGGGTAGCTAATGTCACCCCAGTATCCCAAAAGGGGAGGTAGAGACAAAACAGGGAATTATAGACCAGTAAGCCTAACATCGGTAGTGGGGAAAATTCTTGAATCCGTTATCAAGGACTTCATAGCGGAACATTTAGAAAGCAGTGGCAGGATCAGTCAGAGTCAGCATGGATTTATGAAGGGAAAATCATGCTTGACAAATCTATTGGAATTCTTTGAAAATGTAACGAGTAGAGTTGACCAGGGGGAGCCAGTCGATGTAGTATATTTGGACTTTCAGAAAGCATTTGACAAAGTCCCGCATGAGAGATTATTGTGCAAAATTAAAGCACCTGGGATTGGGGAGGTGTATTGAGGTGGATAGAAAACTGGTTGGCAGAAAGGAAACAGAGTAGGGATTAATGAATCCTTTTCCAATCGGCAGGCAGTATCTAGTGGGGTACCACAGGGATCGGTGCTGGGACGCCAGCTATTTACAATATATATTAATGATTTGGATGAGGGAATAAAATGTAACATCTCAAAGTTTGCAGAGAATACCAAGTTCGGTGGGTGGGTGAATTGTGACGAGGATGCAGGGATCCTACAGCATGATCTAGACAGGTTGGGCGAGTGGGCAAATCAATGGCAGATGCAATATAATTTAGATAAGTGTGAGGTTATACACTTTGGAAGCAAAAACAAGAAGGCAGATTACTACCTGAACTGTTGCAAATTGGGAGACGGTTGTGTGCAGCGGGACCTGGGTGTCCTTGTGCACCAGTCGCTGAAGGTAAGCATGCAGATGCAGCAGGCGGTAAAGAAGGCTAATGGTATGTTGGCTTACATTGCGAGAGGTTTCGAGTATAGAAGCAGGGATGTGTTGCTGCAATTGTACAGGGCCTTGGTGAGGCCACACCTGGAGTATTGTGCGCAGTTTTGGTCTCCTATTCTGAGGAAGGATGTTCTTGCTCTCGAGGGAGTGCAGCGAAGGTTTACCAGACTGATTCCAGGGATGGCAGGACTGTCATATGAGGAAAGATTGACTAGATTAGGATTATTCTCGCTGGAGTTCAGGCGAATGAGGGGGGGATCTCATAGAGACGTATAAAATTCTAACAGGACTAGACAGGGTAGATGCAGGGAAGATGTTCCCAATGATGGGTGTGTCCAGAACCAGGGGTCACAGTCTGAGAATTCGGGGTAAACCATTTCGGACAGGGATAAGGAGACACTTCTTCACACAGAGTGGTGAGCCTGTGGAATTCATTACCACAGGAAGTAGTTGAGGCTAAGACATTGAATATTTTCAAGAGGCGGCTGGATATAGCACTTGGGGAGAATGGGATCAAAGGCTATGGGGAGAAAGCAGGATTAGGCTATTGAGTTGGATGATCAGCCATGATCGAGACGAATGGCGGTGCAGGCTCGAAGGGCCGAATGGCCTCCTGCTTCTATCTGCTATGTTTCTATAAAATGCCTTGAACAAGCCTGGCGCTTCACCTACACATATTTATTTATTCCCTCCCTCCGCCAGGATTTGTTGCACGTCCCTCATTGCTTTTGAAAAGGTGGTGTTGAGCCTCTGGTGTGAACTGCTGCTGTCCATCTGGTATGGATACACCTACAGTGCTGTTAGGGAGCCAGTTCGAGGACTTTGACCCAGCAACAATGTTCTTTGAACCTATTGATTCTACCAGTTTCAATGTCCTCCCCGGTGCAATTACGTTTCACCTTTGGGTTTGAGACTTCCCAATCCCTCTCATCTTCCTCCTAAAGTAAAGCAGAGTAAGTTGGGGGCTGCGGTTACCTTCTCCACCGCCCAACCTTATGAAAGAATTGTGGTTTGTTGAGCACAATTGTCCCTTTTGCAATCCATGCTGTTTATTTTTGTTTGATCTTTATCTGAGGGAACATAGTTTTTTTTCTTTAATACTCCATAATTGTATCTCCCACATATGTTAAGCTAGAATCATAGAATTTACAGTGTAGAAGAAGGCCATTCGGCCCATCGAGTCTGCACCTACCCTTGGAAAGGGCACCCCACCCAAGCCCACACCTCCACCCTATCCCAGTAACCCCACCTAACCTTCTGTTTTGGACACTAAGGCCAATTTAGCATGGCCAATCCACCTAAGCTGCACATCTTTGGACTGTGGGAGGATACCGGAGCACCTGGAGGAAACCCACGCAGACACTGAGAGAACATAGAACATTACAGCGCAGTACAGGCCCTTCAGCCCTCGACGTTGTGCCAACCTGTGAAACCACTCTAAAACCCATCTACACTATTCCCTTATCCTCCATATGTCTATCCAATGACCATTTGAATGCCCTTAGTGTTGGCGAGTCCACTACTGTTGCAGGCAGGGCATTCCACGCCCTTACTACTCTCGGAGTAAAGAACCTACCTCTGACATCTGTCCTATATCTACCTCCCCTCAATTTAAAGCTATGTCCCCTCGTGCTAGACATCACCATCCGAGGAAAAAGGCTCTCACTGTCCCCTATCTAATCTTCTGATCATCTTGTATGCCTCAATTCAGTCACCTCTTAACCTTCTCTCTAACGAAAACAGCCTCAAGTCCCTCAACCTTTCCTCATAAGATCTTCCCTCCATACCAGGCAACATTCTAGTAAATCTCCTCTGCACCATTTCCAATGCTTCCACATCCTTCCTATAATGCGGCGACCAGAATTGCACGCAATACTCCAAATGAGGCCGCACCAGAGTTTTGTACAGCTGCCAACATGACCTCATGGCTCCGAAACTCAATCCCTCTACCAATAAAAGCTAACACACCGTACGCCTTCTTAACAACCCTCTCAACCTGGGTGGCAACTTTCAGGGATCTATGTATATGGACACCGAGATCTCTCTGCTCATCCACACACCAAGAATCTTAACATTAGCCCAGTACTCTGTCTTCCTAGGGGTGCACACCTCCAAAAATCTGTCCTGGTCCACCCATGTCGACGCTACCACCAAGAAAGCACAACAGCGCCTATACTTCCTCAGGAAACTGAGGAAATTCGGCATGTCCACATTAACCCTTACCAACTTTTACAGATGCACCATAGAAAGCATCCTATCGGGCTGCATCACAGCCTGGGATGGCAACTGCTCGGCCCAGGACCGCAAGAAACTTCAGAGAGTCGTGATCACCGCCCAGTCCATCACACGAACCTGCCTCCCATCCATTGACTCCATCTACACCTCCCGCTGCCTGGGGAAAGCCGGCAGCATAATCAAAGATCCCTCCCTCCCGGCTTACTCACTCTTCCAACTCCTTCCATCGGGCAGGAGATACAGAAGTCTGAGAACACGCACGAACAGACTCAAAAACAGCTTCTTCTCCACTGTCACCAGACTCCTAAATGACCCTCTTATGGACTGACCTCATTAACACTACACCCTGTATGCTTCATCCAATGCCAGTGCTTATGTAGTTACATTGTATATGTTGTGTTGCCCTATTATGTATTTTCTTTTATTCCCTTTTCTTCCCATGTATTTAATGATCTGTTGAGCTGCTCGCAGAAAAATACTTTTCACTGTACCTCGGTACACGTGACATATAATTTCTGATCCAAACTGCTAAATCACCCTGAATCCCATGCCTCTGTATTTTCTGCAGTAGCCTACCGTGGGGAACCTTATCAAACGCTTTACTGAAATCCATATACACCACATCAACTTCTTTACCCTCACCCACCTGTTTGGTCACCTTCTCAAAGAACTCAATAAGGTTTGTGAGACACGACCTACCCTTCACAAAACCGTGTTGACTATCTCTAATCAAATTATTCCTTTCCAGATGATTATACACCCTATCTCTTATAAACCTTTCCAAGACTTTGCCCACAACAGAAGTAAGGCTCACTGGTCTATAGTTACCGGGGTTGTCTCTACTCCCCTTCTTGAACAAGGGGACAGCATTTGCTATCCTCCAGTCTTCTGGCACTATTCCTGTCGACAAAGATGACTTAAAGATCAAAGGCTCAGCAATTTCCTCCCTAGCTTCCCAGAGAATCCTAGGATAAATCCCATCTGGCCCAGGGGACTTATCTATTTTCACACTTCCCAGAATTGCTAACACCTTCTCCTTATGAACCTCCAGCCCTTCTAGTCTAGTAGGCTGAATCTCAGTATTATCCTCGACAACATTGTCTTTTTCCTGTGTGAATACTGACGAAAAATATTCATTTAGCACCTCTCCTATCTCCTCGGACTCCAAGCACAACTTCCCATTACTGTCCTTGACTGGCCCTACTCTTACCCTAGTCATTCTTTTATTCCTGACATATCTATAGAAAGCTGTAGGGTTATCCTTGATCCTACCTGCCAAAGACTTCTCGTGTCCCCTCCTGGCTCTTCTTAGCTCTCTCTTTAGGTCCTTCCTCGCTAACTTGTAACTCTTGAGCGCCCTAACTGAACCGTCATGTCTCATCTTTACATAAGCCTCCTCCTTCCTCTTGACAAGTGTATCGACTGCTTTAGTAAACAATGGTTCCCTCGCTCGACCACTTCCTCCCTGCCTGACAGGTACATACTTATCAAGGACACGCAGTAGCTGTTCCTTGAACAAGCTCCACATTTCCATTGTGCCCATCCCCTGCAGTTTTCCTCTCCATCTGATGCATCCTAGGTCTTGCCTCATCGCATCATAATTGCCTTTCCCCCCGATATAACTCTTGCCCTGCGGTATATACCTATCCCTTTCCATCACTAAAGTAAACTTAATCGAATTGTGGTCACTATCACCAAAGTGCTCACCTAACTCCACATCTAACACCTGTCCTGGTTCATTACCCAGTACCAAATCCAATATGGCCTCGCCTCTCGTTGGCCTATCTACATACTGTCAGGAAACCCTCCTGCACACATTGGACAAAAACAGACCCATCTAAAGTACTCGAACTATAGCGTTTCCAGTCAATATTTGGAAAGTTAAAGTCCCCCTTAACAACTACCCTGTTGCTTTCGCTCCTTTCCAGAATCATCTTTGCAATCCTTTCCTCTACATCTCTGGAACTTTCAGAGGCCTATAGAAAACCCCTAACAGGGTGACCTCTCCTTTCTTGTTTCCAACCTCAGCCCATACTACCTCAGTAGACGAGTCCTCATCAAACGTCCTTTCTGCCACCGTAATACTGTCCTTGACTAACAATGCCACCCCTCCCCCTCTTTTAGCACCTTCCCTGAGCTTACTGAAATATCTAAACCCCGGCACCTGCAACAACCATTCCTGTCCCTGCTCTATCCATGTCTCCGAAATGGCCACAACATCGAAGTCCCAGGTACCAACCCATGCCGCAAGTTCACCCACCTTATTCCGGATGCTCCTGGCATTGAAGAAGACACACTTTAAACCACCTTCCTGCCTGACGGTACACTCCTGCAACTTTGAAACCTTACTCATGACCTCACTACTCTCAACCTCCTGTATACTGGAGCTACAATTCAGGTTCCCAATCCCCTGCTGAACTAGTTTAAACCCTCCCGAAGAGCATTAGCAAATTTCCCCCCCAGGATATTGGTACCCCTCTGGTCCAGGTGTAGACCATCCCATTTGTAGAGGTCCCACCGACCCCAGAATGAGCCCCAATTATCCAGAAATCTGAAACCCTCCCTCCTGCACCATCCCTGTAGCCACGTGTTCACTCCTCTCTCTCCCTATTCCTCGTCTCGCTAGCACGTGGCACTGGTAACAACCCAGAGATAATAACTCTGTTTGTCCTAGATCTAAGTTTCCACCCTAGCTCCCTGAATTCCTGCCTTACATCCCTATCCCTTTTCCTACCTATGTCGTTGGTACCTATGTGGACCACGACTTAGGGCTGCTCCGCCTCCCCCTTAAGGATCCCGAAAACACGATCCGAGAGAATCCGGGAGAACGTGCAGACTCCGCAGAGACAGTGACCTAAGCCAGCCGGAATCGAACCTGGGACCCTGGAGCTGTGAAGCAACTGTGCTGGTCATATTGCTGTAATTGCCCAGATTGAAATAATGCCGACTACATTTTCCACTCTCCAGACATCCACATGCAATGCAGCCTGAAGTAAAAGTACCGAGATCCTGGAATGTTATCCCATTGGGTCCCCTAGCTCAACTAATTTAAAATGTTCCTTTTTGTTTTATAAATTTAGTGTACCCAATTAATTTTTTCCAATTAAGGGGCAATTTGGCGCAGACAATCCACCTACCCTGCACATCTTTGGGTTGTGGGCGCGTGACCCACGCAGACACGGGAGAATGTGCAAACTCCACACGGGCAGTGACCCAAAGCCGGGATTGAACCTGGGACCTCGGCGATGTGTGGCAGCAGTGCTAACCACTGTGCCATCGTGCTGCCCATAAAATGTTCCTTTTAAACATCATAATCCCAGTCTCGGCCAGTTCAGGATTCCCTCCTCTCCAGTAGGCTTTTTACTAAAGGTCGATGTCCAGCACTTGTTAAATGACTCTACAATTTTAAAAATTGCCGACAACTTAATCATTCTCCCATGTCGTTTAGCAGTTTTCTTGAACAAGTTTGTTTGACTTGAACAAGGGTCATGATTCTCGTGTGCTGAAAGAGTGGGGTGTGACCTTGATGAGTTCCTGCACTGCGTGTGGCAGTGGAGGAAGTGAATACTGAGTTCAATGGTAGGGGCACCGGTCAAGTGTCCTCGGTGGTGGTGAGCTTCAGGTTTGTCTGTGATTACAGTTGAATGGCCTCATGATGTCCATGTGGAATGTGGGGAGGTGCTGGTATTCTTGGGGTCTGACACTTCAAGGATGGTGTAGAAAGGGGGTGGTCACGCAGCTTAACCAACAGTCGTTCAATGTGCTCTAACATGATCTTGTCTCCGCGCGCAGGGTAAGATGGTGCTGCAGCTGTCTAAAGAGCCCTCGGCCAGGCTGCTGAAGCATGTTGTCCGCTGCTACCTCCGTCTCTCCGACAATCCACGGTGAGTTCAGTGTGCCGACGTCAGCAACAAGATCCAGTAAGTTAATCCCCTAAGCAAACCTGTGTCGAGGTGGCTGGTTCTTGACAAACGACTTGTGGTAACACTGGCAGTATGGCCTCCGCCCCCCAAACGGACATTGTCACTGTGACACTGACACCAGGGCGTTATTGTGACACTGAGGGCAGGGCTGCTCACAATGCCCCCCCCCCCCTACCACAATCCTGCCTGCATTCTTCTGTGGCAGCTCTTTTTTAAACATTCATTCATGGGAAGCTGACCTCACTGGCCAGGCTATTTGTGGCTCACCCCTAATTTTCCTTGAACTGAGGGGCTGGAGGCCAGACCTGGTAAGGACGGCAGATTTCCTTCCCATTAGTGAACCAGACGGCCCAGATAGAATCCAGGCCAAAGTGTCTCAAAACACCGCATCAGCCAGTCCCATTAATCCTGCTCCCAGTCCCACAGATTGGGGGCTGGGAGGAAAGCAGTGGTGCGCAGGAAGGAGAATTGTGAGCGAAGCGTTGGCTCAGGGACAGATGGAATAAAAATCGGAAAATAAAAGGCCCTTTGGCCAATCTGTCCCTGAGCCAATGCTTGGCTCACAGTTCTCCTTCCTGCTCACCACTGCTTTCCTCCCACCCCCCAATCTGTTTGTGGGACAGGGAGCAGGGTTAATGGGACTGGCTGATGCGGTGTTTTAAGACACTTTGGCCGGGATTCTCCCTTCTAGGGACAAAGTCCCCATGCCAGCGGGAAAACCGCCGCCAACCACTCCGGCGTCAACAGCCCCCGAAAGTGCGGAATTCTCGGGGGTGCCGAGCGGTTGCCGCCGTTCCAGCCGGCGCCGAAGGGACGGCGCGAGTTTGCGCATGCGGCAAAGGGCTGGCATGATCTCGCGCAGGCCGGCCGGCGTATTTTGGTGCATGCGCGGGGCGGGGGGGGGGGTTCTCCGCGCCGGCCATGGCGGAGCCCTACAGAGGCCGTGCGGAAGAAAGAAGTGCCGTCACATAGCAAGCCCGTCCGCAGATCAGTGGGCCCCGATCGCGGGCCAGGTCACTGTGGGGACCCTCCTGGGGTCGGATCCCCGCCCCAAGGACCACCCATGCATACTCACCTGCCATGTCCCGCCACTATGTGAGTTGAGTGATTCACGCCGGCGGGACTGGCCAAAAATGGACGGCCACTCGACCCGGAGAATCGCCGGAGGGGCCGCTGTCAACGGCCCCCAACTGGCATGGTGGGAATCCCGCCCCCGCCCGACAAACGGCGCTGGAGAATACGGGGGTTCGGAGAATCCCGCCCTTTGTCTTTACTTCTGCGATCTGGCTTCAAATTCAGGCTAAATCTCTGTGGGGTGGTAGATTCCCGAGTATGTAAGTGTTCCAAGAAAGGGAGCGATTTACAGGGCTATGGGCAAAGAGCTTGGGCTGATTGGATAGCTTTCAAAAAGTCAACACAGTGAGCTGAACACCCTCCTTCTGTGCTGTAAAGTGAGCAAAGTTCCTGGTGAGTAAGGACCCTCGGCACAAAGCAGACCCTGTTTCTGTGTCAACACGTTCAGGTATAGATTGTGGAATGTAGGCGAAGAAACCCTGGTTCACCCGTACTGAGACTTTCACAGTGAGGGTCCCGCCATAATATGCTTCAAGCTGTGTTGTGTCATGTGCTCTAGGCAGTGTTTTGAACTTCTTGATTTGCTTTGGGATCCCGCAGGGCGAGGGAGGCACTCCGACAGTGCCTGCCCGACCAGCTGAAGGACACCACATTTGCCCAGGTGCTGAAGGACGACACCACCACCAAACGTTGGCTGGCCCAACTCGTGAAAAACCTCCAGGAGGGGCAGGTGACCGACCCCCGAGGAATCCCCCTCCCGCCCCAGTGACTGAAATGACCGCTGCCGAGCCGCACCGACGCTGCCAGAGACTGGGTTTTGGGGGGGGAGGGGGGGGGGGGGGGCGGGAGGGAGGGAAGGGTGGTGAGGTCGACACTGCGTTGGTATGTTTTTCTCTCCTCTGAGATGTGGACCGAGCTGCCCAGGATCACAATGGTCTTTTGGAATAATTAGGACTGTCTGTCTCCCGAGGAGCTGGACTGTGGAGTGTAGCCGGACATTTCGTCGTCTTTACCTCCCGTGTGTGTCTCTCTCTCTGCAGCTAAGCAGCAATCGTTCCCTTCCTGATCTGTGGATTAACCACGTCTCTGAGCTTGTACCCGAGACCTCGTCTGCACGATGTCAACTTCCAGAGTCACATTTCCAGTCTTCGACTCAGACACCGCCACTCGCCCGCCCAGTTCGTTTCTGGAACTCTTCTTTCCTCGCTGCATCACAAACTGGGGAACGGTTGGGTTGCAATGTGAGACCATTCATTATTTTTGTTAAATTGTTCCTCCTCCTCCCCCTCCACCACCACCACTCTCAATATCTTTCCATCACAGTTCCTTGTTATCGTGTCAACCCATACCCTGCACAGCCACTGGGGAGGCTCGCTCCTTGCACCGAGACACACCAACTGTGTTCTGTGTTGGTCTCCCCATGCGCCCGCTTCTTCTCTGAGCCGGAATGTGGGCTCTGCCTCTCACCGGGCATGGCTGTGTGTGTGTGTGTGTGTGTGTAGGAGTGGATAATGTGTGAGTAAAGCAGCTCTCTGGGCAGGTGGTCCACCCATTCAGCCACTCGTGGGCTCCCATCCTTGAGGATTTCAGTAGTATTCCACGATTGTTTCTGTTCTTTCAACCCCCCCACCCTGACCCCCACCAAGTTCAGAGATTTGAGGGAATCTATTCGACTGTGCCCCATTGCTGGCAGGCTGAGTCCCACAGGCCACCTCAGCTCTGGCTCGGGCGTAGCTCCCTTCAGCCTCGCCTCGCCAGCAGGAGAACCGTCAGGTCGGACAGCACTTGAGCAGCCACAGCTGATCGGCAGCTGGCCAATACTGGAGCGCGTCTACCCCAGCACCCCGAACTGCCTTAACATACCCCCGCCTGACTTACACAAGACTCAGGGCCCCTGAGGTTCTGTAGCACCTCCAGGACACATTTGCAGTAATCCCCTCCCCCGACCAATCCCGTGGCACGGGAATGTAGATTCTGGGCCAATTCTGTCCTGAGATTTTTTGTTTTTTTGGGGCGGGGGGGGGGGGACATCCAAAGCTAAATGTAATAAATATTTTTTAAATGCTGTACGTAAATTGGGCTGATCAATGGAAGGTGTTTACTGTGAGTTCCATAATGGCCCTGAGCTATTTATAATAATAGTTGCCGCTTGCCCCCTGGATGGGTTTACCTGATTATTATCCCGCACTGCCCGGCCTCCAGCTAGGTGATAGGTGGTGAGCCCACGCCTGCTGCGTTAATGTCTGGTATTCGGAGTCCATGTGGTGTCACCTGACATCATTCATTGAATTCCCCAATTGCACTGCTTGCACATGGTGGATGGCATTTGATGCCCTCCTCTGGCATGATTGGTGGCGGGAGGGTGCCCGATAGGCACCCTGCTGCCTCCATGAGGTCCATGGTGGACATGTTCATGGTTGCCACTCTGCCTCAGCACCAACTGAGGCCTTTAAATGAGCAATAAATGCCCGTTTATGGGCCTTATCTTGCCCCAGAGGTGGGTGGAGAGGGGGACCTCACCATACAGGGAGCCCAGAAAAACAAACCACCTTCGGGTTGCTTGCAGGCCTCCAGGGGTAGTGCTTCTTTCAAAGGCACTCAGTGCCTGATCGAGGGACCTGGCATTGGAAAGGAAGGAGTGCCCTCTGAGTGCCAACTCTACCCGCCTTCGTGTGCATGCGTCCATCGGCGACCCTGGGCCTTGGGTTGGTTGCATTACTGATGTCGGCCACTGCTCCTCCAGGTGGTGCTGCTGAGCAGGCACCGGCCTCTGCAGGATTGGCTGGCACCTCCCAGAGTGCGGGACCCCCGCTCCCGGGGTCCTTGATCCCACGGAAGGCCCACTGTTGCCCAGTTAAATGTCTGATTGGCACTTCATTCGGCAGGCATTCCTGAAATGAGGTGACGCGGGGACCTCACTGGCCGTCCAGCTGGCAGCCAAGGCCTCTGCCGTCTCCATTTTAAAAACCCACCCTGTGCATGCAGGTTGAAGTGTGCAAGATGTCAAATGTGTGTGGGGAGGCGGGGGTGAGAGGGAGACTGTGTTACAGCAGATAATTGGAGCAGTATTGATATATAATAAAAACAGAAACATGCTGGAAATACACACTACATCCTGTTTACCTTCAGGGTGATTTACAACTGGAACATTAGGTTGTCTTTCCACTTGACCGATTCTGGAGCCTGGTGTGCATTTCCCCCTCTATTTCATACTGACAGCAAGTTCACCCTCCGTTCAATAGCTGGTGCAAATTAAATAGATAATATATCAGGATACAGTCCGGGAGTAATTTGAGACATGATGTGGGGTGAGCGTTGGGTGACTCGGGACGTATGGGTGACTTTTCGACCCTTGGTTGCCAAGTCTCGCCATCCCTGGGTGCAGACTCATTACTGGAGATTGACCACTGTGATTGATCAACAAATCTGTTACGTTGAATGGGGTGAGATGAACAGGAAAGATGTGGAACCTAAACACCAGCATGGACCAATTGAACCAAATGGCCTGTTTTCTGTAAATTCTATCCAACAATGCCTGGGGAAGGAAACCTGCTCTCACTAGTGGAAGAGAAATTCTACACAATGTGCTGAATTTGGCAGCGAGTCTCTTAACCTGGAAATGGTGGAGTTCTTGGGGGGCCCATGTGATGTGCAAGCACTCAGCATATGGGCTGTGTTCAATGTATCCATACACCTGAGTTCCTGGAGTCAAAAGAAGAATACAGCACAGGAACAGGCCCTCCAAGCCTGTACCGGTCATGATACCAACCTTGGCCAAAACCCTCCGCACTTCCTAGTGCCGTGTCCCTCTATACCCATCCTATCCATGTATTTGTCAAGGTGCCTTTTGAACGCCGTTAATGTATCTGCTTCCCCAACCTCCCTTGGCAACGCGTTCCAGGCACTTCACCCTCTGCGTAAAAAAACTGCCTCGCACATCTCTAAACCTTGCCCCACGGCCCTTCAACCTATGCCCCCTGGTGACTGACCCCGCCACTCTATCCATGCCCCTCATAATCTTGTTGACTAGAGTCGCACAGTAAAAGTGCGGAGCGAGTACTTTGGCGCTGGAGTGTCAGCGCGGAGAACATTCAAGGCGTACACAAGCCAGTGCGACCGTGATCCACACAACGCAGCAGTAAATATTGCCCCTCCCTTCCCACTTCCCTTTCGGCCACAACTGCCATCGTGTATGAAACAGAGATCAACAAATTTCTGAGGGAAGGCAGATTCCTGAGACAGGCTGATCATTCAGCTAACTGGATAGCTCTTTCAAAACACAGCACTGATGGGCCCAATGGACTTCTGTGTTTTGCCATCCTTTTTTAAAAATTTTGAGTACCCAATTCATTTTTTCCAATTAAGGGGCAATTTAGCGTGGCCAATCCACCTACCCTGCACATCATTGGGTTGTGGGGGCAAAACCCACGCAAACACGGGGGGAATGTGCAAACTCCACACGGACAGTGACCCAGAGCCGGGATCGAACCTGGGACCTCGGCGCCCTGAGGCTGCCCGTGTTTTGCCATTCTATGAATCTATTAAACCATTTGTATGTTGTTCTTTTACAAACATCCACCTGTGTACTGCTTGGGAATCACTGGTGTCTGTTTTCTGATGGTTTGTGTGGATTGGTATAAGGAGGCACATGGATTGACTATATCCAGGTCAGCGGTGAGAGATAAAGAGACTGGGATGTGAGACTGTCGGTGTGAGGGAGCAGAGAGAGACTGGAAGGAGCAATTCAGCGGGGAGAAGGGAGCCAGGAGAGGGGACATACTGAGATGATCAACACCAATGGTGAGGGAGAAACGGTGTTAGGAGAGACCTAGGTAAGTGTGTGGCTCTCTGACTGTGCGCGCATAGGTGCCTTTGAAATTCTGTGTGCCCATCTGAAATAAAAGCTAAGAGGTGGTTGGCTGGATAGCTGACTATTTTTGAGTTCCACTAATTAGACTAAATGAAACAAATTAAGGGTCAAATCAGAAGGTTGCTCCTTAAAGGGGCACTACTTGAAATAAAAACTAAGCAATGGAACCTTAACCTCAAATTAAATGGTGGGTCAGTATAACCATAAGACATAGGAGCAGAATTAGGCCACTCGGCCCATCGAGTCTGCTCCGCCATTCAATCATGGCTGATATTTTCTCATCCCCATTCTCCTGCCTTCGCCCCATAACCCCTGATCCCCTTATTAATCAAGAACCTATCTATCTCTGTCTTAAAGACACTCAGTGATTTGGCCTCCACAGCCTTCTGCGGCAAAGAGTTCCACAGATTCACCACCCTCTGATTGAAGAAATTCCTAATCTCTGTTTTAAAGGATCGTCCCTTTAGTCCACTGTTCTTCACTTTTTTTCCGGGGACCCATTTTTACCAACCGACCAACCTTTGGGACCCACGCCGGCCGACCTTCGCGACCCACACCCGGCCGACCTTCGCGACCCACGCCGGCCGACCTTCGCGACCCACCATTTTCTCTTACCTTGTTTGCTGCTGACAAAAATGGAGGAAATGGTTTTGGGTCCCTTTGGCCCTCGTACACGCTCCTCCAGTGGAACCTGTTGGATGAAGGTGAAGCCTTCCGGTGTTGGGAAGTATGGAGTCTCCATCTGTCCAAAGTTCTGCATTTTTGCCCTGTAAAATTTTATCAAATAAACCCCCCCCCCCCGAACTTGTAAAACAAAAAGCTGCGACCGTTTAAAAAAAAAAAAAAATGTGGCGCACTGCGCATGCGCACCGATAATCTGGCACGCATGTGCAGTGCGACCGTATTTGTTTTACATGATCGTGGCCATTTTGAAGGCCGCTTGCTGCGCGCAGATTTGCACGATCGGGAGCGCCGCGACAGACGGCTCCGCGACCCTCCCGACACACGGCCGCAACCCACCTGGGGGTGGTGCCCCCGAGTTTGACAATGCCTGCTTTAGTCTGAGATGGTGTCCTCTGGTTCTGGTTTCTCCTACAAGTGGAAACATCCTCTCCACGCCCACTCTCTCCAGGCCTCGCAGTATCTTGTAAGTTTCAATAAGATCCCCCCTCATCCTTCTAAACTCCAATGAGTACAGACCCAGAGTCCTGAACCGTTCCTCATACGACAAGTTCTTCATTCCAGGGATCATTCTTCTGTACCTCCACTGGACCCTTTCCAAGGCCAGCACATCCTTCCTTAGATAACACCCCAAACCCTGCGGTGCCCAGCGAGCACGGAAGGTGGTAATGGTGCCGGTGGACTCTGCATAATCCCTCTCCAGGGACACCCAGCCGCAAATGAAGTCGCGGAAGAGGGGCAGACAGTCAGGCTGGATAACTCCTTTGATCGATCGCTGTCTGACCCTGTTAATGGCAAGTGATGTGGAGAGACACAGCAAGGCTGAGAGGACTTTAGGAAGCAAACCTGGAGTACAGGGCTGCAGAGATTGCACTATTGGCCTCTGGACTTAATCAGTCCAAAGAATAGAGCATGCAAACTGGGAGGCAGAGTGGCCGGGAGCAAGGAGGACCTGTCCAAAGGGACAATGGTTCTGAAGCTCATGTTGGGAAGCCTGTGGAGATCAATCTGGTGGGGACAACGTTGGGAAGGTGGGAATTAGGAAAGAGGGCGTTGGGCGGTTAGGTTTGATGGGAAAGGGAAGCATTGGGTGAAATCGAGCTGTGACAGTGGTGTGGCTAAGGATCATCAGGGAGGGTGCAGAGACAGGTGGGCATCATTACAGAAGGCGCAGCTGAATGGCTTAAGACAGCCAACCAACGGATGTGGAGATGTGCAGCATCCTTGTTATTTTGTTTCCAGAGGAAAGGTAAGTGAAATCAATTGTATTTTAAAATCCTTCTTAAAATGTACACATGACAAAGCTTCTATTGCCAAATATCCCTGGGGAGACCATGGAGGTCATGGTGGGCCGTTGCATTTCTTCCACTTCGTGTTTTCAGGGACAGATAAACATCACACAGGCTCTCTGTCAAAAGGGATCTTATGAGGAAACTCCCAATGCGGCAAGTTCTCCAGTCGCTTTGCATTAAAATACATTTGCAGAACGGCATTACCAAACACGTGGAAGCATTAAACTGTGTCTCGACAGCAGGACACTTTTCTCAGTGCAATCTTAACCTCACACCCATTGCCCCCCCCCCCCCCCCCCCAACACACACACACACTGCAGTCATACAGGAGTCCTGGAAGAAAATTCCACCTGAGGCATAAGGCATTTGGAAGAACTTGATCACTGGCTGTGTTCTGGGTCCATGCTCTCCATGCAGTGTGTCTGAGGACGTTGTGTACTTGGCTCAATTGATTTTTTTTGTCTCAGAATAACCTGACAGCCAGTGACCCATCAATTACAGCAGGGAGGAGGTGATAAGTTCTATTTGGTAAGAGTGCCTGAACCCTGACGGTCTGTTTTAGGTCTCCATCCCCCGCCCGCCATCCCCACAACGCTTGACAGAAACAAAATGAAAAGCGCTTAGTGTCACAAGTAGGCTTCAAATGAAGTTAATGTGAAAAGCCCCTAGTCGCCACATTCCGGCACCTGCTCGGGGAGGCTGGTACGGGAATTGAACCGTGCTGCTGGCCTGCCTTGGTCTGCTTTAAAAGCCAGCGGTTTAGCCCAATGTGCTAAACCAGCCCCTAAATAAACAGAAGAACTAAATGCATCAATGCAGTACTTTCAAAAATAATTAATCTCTTGGTGGCCAAAAGAGAAAATGTTGGAAAATCTCAGCAGGTCTGGCAGCATCTGTAGGGAGAGAAAAGAGCTAACGTTTCGACTCCAGGTGACCCTTTGTCGAAGCTAAAAGACATAGAAAGTGGGAAATACTTATACTGTAGGGTGGGGGAATGAAAGATGAGTCATAGCCACAGAAACCAAGGGGAAAGAGTGCTAATGGCAGTCCCCAGAGAGAACAAAAGGTGTGAAAAGCCAAACTGCAGAGAAACTAACATCAGGGGGTAAACTGTGACAGATGTAGATGTGGGGGAGGGACAGGGGGATAAGATGAGATATATATAAAGAAAGACAAAAGAGAAATAAATGGTAAAAGACGGTTAAAATGAAATGGGATAAAAACAAATGGGTCGAGGTGGGGTAGAGCTACTCATCTGAAGTTGTTGAATTCGATGTTGAGACCGGAAGGCTGTAGCGTGCCTAACCGGAAGATGAGATGTTCCTCCAGTTTGTGTTGAGCTTTCACTGGAACACTGCAGCAGGCCAAGAACAGACATGGGAGCAGGGTCTTGTGTCAAAATGGCAAGCAGCGGGAAGGTCAGGGTCCCGAATGCACACAGACCGAAGATGCTCAGCAAAGCAATGCAAGTCCTTGACCTGCTGCAATGTTCCAGTTAAACTCAAAGCAAACTGGAGGAACAACATCTCATCTTCCGGTTAGTCACGCTCCAGCCTTCCGGTCTAAACATCGAATTCAACAACTTCAGATGATTAGCTCTACCCCACCTCGACCCATTTGTTTTCATCCCATTTCATTTTAACTGTCTTTTACCATTTCTTTCTCTCTTGTCTTTCTTAGCTATGAGGGGAGGTTGAATGAACTTGGTTTGTTCTCACTGGAACGAAGGAGGTTGAAGGGCGACCTGATCGAGGTCTACAAAATTATGAGGGGCATAGACAGAATGAAACATTGAAAACAGCGCGGGAGGTGAGTGAGCTGGGACATTGAAAACAGCGCGGGAGGTGAGTGAGCTGGGACATTGAAAACAGCGCGGGAGGTGAGTGAGCCGGGACATTGAAAACAGCGCGGGAGATTTAAAAAGCGCAGGAGTTGCGAGTCAGAGCGGAGATTTTAAAAGATCGCGGCCTAGTTTCGGGAGCCGTTTGGAGGAGGAGGAGCAGTCTGTCAGGGAGAGAACCTGAGAACATCTAAGACACTCAGAAGGTAAGTGATTTTTACTCATTTTTACTTTTATACCTTTTTCAAATTGTGTGTCGGGGGGGAAACTGAAGTGACATCACAGAAAAGCTGTGACCTGAGTGGCTGGTTGGGAATATACACTAAATTAAAAAAATTAAGCATTGGTAACTAGTTAAACATAATTACTTAATTATAATTTAGAGGGGCATCTAAGCCAGAGATCGGAGAGTACTATATTTAACTTTCGCATTTATATTAGAAATCTAGTGCTAGGAAACAGATAGTTAGCAGTAACTTTGAAATTTTTAAAAAAATATATAAACTTTTTAAAAAAAATTTTTTTTTAATTTTAATTAATTGACGCAATATCAGTTAGAGGGGTGCAGTGCTCTGACTGTGAGCTGTGGCAGGCCCGGGAGGCTTCCAGCGTCCCGGATGGCTTCATCTGCAGAAAGTGCACCCAACTGGAGCTCCTCACAGACCGCATGGTTCGGTTGAAGCAGCAATTGGCTGCACTTAGGAGCATGCAGGTGGCGGAAAGCGTCATAGATCGCAGTTATATAGATGTGGTCACACCCAAGGTGCAGGCAGAGAAATGGGTGACCACCAGAAAGGGCAGGCAGTCAGTGCAGAAATCCCCTGTGGTTGTCCCCCTCTCGAACAGGTATACCCCTTTGTATACTGTCGGGGAGGTATCCAATCAGGGGAAAACAGCAGCAGCCAGAGCAGTGGCACCATGGCTGGCTCTGATGTTCAGAAGGGAGGGTCAAAGCGCAGAAGAGCAATAGTAATAGGGGACTCTATAGTCAGGGGCACAGATAGGCGCTTTTGTGGACATGAAAGAGACTCCAGGATGGTATGTTGCCTCCCTGGTGCCAGGGTCCAGGATGTCTCCGAACGGGTAGAGGGCATCCTGAAGGGGGAGAGCAAACAGGCAGAGGTCGTTGTACATATTGGTACTAACGACATAGGCAGGAAGGGGCATGAGGTCCTGCAGCAGGAGTTCAGGGAGCTAGGCAGAAAGTTAAAAGACAGGACCTCGAGGGTTGTAATCTCGGGATTACTCCCTGTGCCACGTGCCAGTGAGGCTAGAAATAGGAAGATAGAGCAGCTAAACACGTGGCTAAACAGCTGGTGTAGGAGTGAGGGTTTCCGTTATCTGGACCATTGGGAGCTCTTCCGGGGCAGGTGTGACCTATATAAGAACGACGGGTTGCATCTAAACCGGAGAGGCATAAATATCCTGGCCGCGAGGTTTGCTAGTGTCACACGGGAGGGTTTAAACTAGTATGGCAGGGGGGTGGGCACGGGAGCAATAGGTCAGAAGGTGAGCGCATTGAGGGAGAACTAGGGAATAGGGACAGTGTGGCTCTGAGGCAGAGCAGACAGGGAGAAGTTGCTGAACACAGTGGGTCTGGTGGCCTGAAGTGCATATGTTTTAATGCAAGAAGTATTACGGGTAAGGCAGATGAACTTAGAGCTTGGATTAGTACTTGGAATTATGATGTTGTTGCCATTACAGAGACCTGGTTGAGGGAAGGGCAGGATTGGCAGCTAAACGTCCCAGGATTTAGATGTTTCAGGCGGGATAGAGGGGGATGTAAAAGGGGTGGCGGAGTTGCGCTACTGGTTAGGGAGAATATCACAGCTGTACTACGGGAGGACACGTCAGAGGGCAGTGAGGCTATATGGGTAGAGATCAGGAATAAGAAGGGTGCAGTCACAATGTTGGGGGTTTACTACAGGCCTCCCAACAGCCAGCGAGAGATAGAGGAGCAGATAGGTAGACAGATTTTGGAAAAGAGTAAAAACAACAGGGTTGTGGTGATGGGAGACTTCAACTTCCCCAATATTGACTGGGACTCACTTAGTGCCAGGGGCTTAGACGGGGCGGAGTTTGTAAGGAGCATCCAGGGGGGCTTCTTAAAACAATATGTAGACAGTCCAACTAGGGAAGGGGCGGTACTGGTATTGGGGAATGAGCCCGGCCAGGTGGTAGATGTTTCAGTAGGGGAGCATTTCGGTAACAGTGACCACAATTCAGTAAGTTTTAAAGTACTGGTGGACAAGGATAAGAGTGGTCCTAGGATGAATGTGCTAAATTGGGGGAAGGCTAATTATAACAATATTAGGTGGGAACTGAAGAACATAGATTGGGGGCGGATGTTTGAGGGTAAATCAACATCTGACGTGTGGGAGGCTTTCAAGTGTCAGTTGAAAGGAATTCAGGACCGGCATGTTCCTGTGAGGAAGAAGGATAAATACGGCAATTTTCGGGAACCTTGGATAACGAGAGATATTGTAGGCCTCGTCAAAAAGAAAAAGGAGGCATTTGTCAGGGCTAAAAGGCTGGGAACAGACGAAGCCTGCGTGGAATATAAGGAAAGTAGGAAGGAACTTAAGCAAGGAGTCAGGAGGGCTAGAAGGGGTCACGAAAAGTCATTGGCAAATAGGGTTAAGGAAAATCCCAAGGCTTTTTACACGTACATAAAAAGCAGATGGGTAGCCAGGGAAAGGGTTGGCCCACTGAAGGATAGACAAGGGAATCTATGTGTGGAGCCAGAGGAAATGGGTGAGGTACTAAATGAATACTTTGCATCAGTATTCACCAAAGAGAAGAAATTGGTAGATGTTGAGTCTGGAGAAGGGTGTGTAGATAGCCTGGGTCACATTGAGATCCAAAAAGACGAGGTGTTGGGCGTCTTAAAATATATTAAGGTAGATAAGTCCCCAGGGCCTGATGGGATCTACCCCAGAATACTGAAGGAGGCTGGAGAGGAAATTGCTGAGGCCTTGACAGAAATCTTTGGATCCTCACTGTCTTCAGGGGATGTCCCGGAGGACTGGAGAATAGCCAATGTTGTTCCTCTGTTTAAGAAGGGTAGCAAGGATAATCCCGGGAACTACAGGCCGGTGAGCCTTACTTCACTGGTAGGGCAATTACTGGAGAGAATTCTTCGAGACAGGATCTACTC
This sequence comes from Scyliorhinus torazame, assembly GCF_047496885.1. Lineage (NCBI taxonomy): Eukaryota > Metazoa > Chordata > Chondrichthyes > Carcharhiniformes > Scyliorhinidae > Scyliorhinus > Scyliorhinus torazame. Next base: position 14,916,789 of record NC_092708.1, read on the forward strand.
CCATTTGGAAGCAAATGGACGTATTAGTGAGAGGCAGCATGGTTTTGTGAAGGGGAGGTCGTGTCTCACTAACTTGATAGAGTTTTTCGAGGAGGTCACTAAGATGATTGATGCAGGTAGGGCAGTGGATGTTGTCTATATGGACTTCAGTAAGGCCTTTGACAAGGTCCCTCATGGTAGACTAGTACAAAAGGTGAAGTCACACGGGATCAGGGGTGAGCTGGCAAGGTGGATACAGAACTGGCTAGGTCATAGAAGGCAGAGAGTAGCAATGGACGGATGCTTTTCTAATTGGATGGCTGTGACCAGTGGTGTTCCACAGGGATCAGTGCTGGGACCTTTGCTGTTCGTAGTATATATAAATGATTTGCCGGAAAATGTAACTGGTCTGATTAGTAAGTTTGCAGACGACACAAAGGTTGGTGGAATTGCGGATAGCGATGAGGACTGTCAGAGGATACAGCAGGATTTAGATTGTTTGGAGACTTGGGCAGAGAGATGGCAGATGGAGTTTAATCCGGACAAATGTGAGGTAATGCATTTTGGAAGGTCTAATGCAGGTAGGGAATATACAGTGAATGGTAGAACCCTCAAGAGTATTGAAAGTCAAAGAGATCTAGGAGTACAGGTCCACAGGTCACTGAAAGGGGCAACACAGGTGGAGAAGGTAGTCAAGAAGGCATACGGCATGCTTGCCTTCATTGGCTGGGGCATTGAGTAGAAGAATTGGCAAGTCATGTTGCAGCTGTATAGAACCTTAGTTAGGCCATACTTGGAGTATAGTGTTCAATTCTGGTCGCCACACTACCAGAAGGATGTGGAGGCTTTAGAGAGGGTGCAGAAGAGATTTACCAGAATGTTGCCTGGTATGGAGGGCATTAGCTATGAGGAGCGATTGAATAAACTCGGTTTGTTCTCACTGGAACGACGGAGGTTGAGGGGCGACCTGATAGAGGTCTACAAAATTATGAGGGGCATAGAGTGGATAGTCAGAGGCTTTTCCCCAGGGTAGAGGGGTCAATTACTAGGGGGCATAGGTTTAAGGTGAGAGGGGCGAGGTTTAGAGTAGATGTACGAGGCAAGTTTTTTACGCAGAGGGTATTGTGTGCCTGGAACTCGCTACCAGAGGAGGTGGTGGAAGCAGGGATGATAGTGACATTTAAGGGGCATCTTGACAAATACATGAATAGGATGGGAATAGAGGGATACGGACCCAGGAAGTGTAGAAGAATGTAGTTTAGTCGGGCAGCATGGTCGGCACGGGCTTGGAGGGCCGAAGGGGCTGTTCCTGTGCTGTACATTTCTTTGTTCTTTGTTCAAATGGATAGTCAGAGACTTTTTCCCAGGGTAGAGGGGTCAATTACTAGGGGGCATAGGTTTAAGGTGTGAGGGGCAAGGTTTAGAGGAGATGTACGAGACAAACTACGCTGAAGCCGTGATGCTTCTCAAAGAGAATTGCGCTCAGAAGACGAGCACGCTCTTCGCCAGGCATGTACTCGCCACTCGCTCTCAACCCCCTGGTGAGTCCATAGAAGACTTCTGGCGGGCCCTAATCCCACTCGTCTGGGACTGTGACTGTCAGGCCGTTATGGCCACCGAACATTCAAACCTTATGCAGGACGCGTTTGTTACAGAGATTGGGTCGGACCTCATACGCCAGAGACTGTTAGAAGGGGCCACGCTCGACCTAGCAGAGACAAAGAAACTAGCGTTCTCTATGACGGTCGCCTCACGCAACGTTCAGGCCTACACCCCCAGCCGCGTGGCCCACACCTACGCATCGTGGACCCACAGATGGCTGCCCCAGCGGGGCTTTACCCAGCCAATACGCCTGCGCCACGCGCCAGCCAGCAAACCCCAGGGGTCCCCAGTGCTACTTTTGCAGCCAGCAGAAACACCCCTGCCAACGCTGCCTGGCCCGCGCTGCCCTTTGTAAGGCTTGCGACAAGAAGGGGCACTTCGCCGCGGTATGCCAGGCCTGTGCAGTCGCCGCTATTGCCTCCAATCCCCTCGTTTATGAACAATGGCCGCCGCTATCTTCACCTCCCCGGACAACGCGCGGCCAATGCGCGCCGCCATCTTCCCCTCCGAGCAACACGTGCGGCACATGGGCGCCACCATCTTGTTCAACCCCTGTCATAATATACACCAGTATATCATGGTGCAGACACACACTTATGGACAAACAGTGGGACCAATCAACATACACAACACCGCAGCCAATCACCAGTGAGAGTACACGCACGGTAAAGACAGCGGGCATCAGAGTTCCCGCTCATTCGAGTAGCAGCTAGCTAGGAGCACAGAGCTCACAGCCTGCAACACAGACATTCACCATGTGCTGAGTGCATCAACTGGTTAGGACAAGGCAAAGGTCTTTAGTTAAAGCTAGTATCGTATTTACCCACAGTTCAAGTATGTTTAAATAGTTAACCTTTTAATAAAATAGTGTTGCACTACTTCAAGTGTTGGTGTCCTGTATGTGATCCAGAACACCCAACACATCAACCCCTGCCACGTGCGGCCCATGGGCGCAGCCATTTTGTTCTCCTCAAGATCTTCAGGCGCCGCCATCTTGTCTCCCCCACGGCACATGGGCACCGCCAGCGTTCCAGGACCTGTGCCCCCCGGGCTCTCCATCATCCAACACCAGCGACGACCGACCATGACTCGCCTCAGTGACCATCGACCAGTCTCGTCCGTACAACCTGGCCACCGCATCGAACAGCGTTAAAATCAATGGACACGTGACCTCTTGCCTACTGGACTCGGGGAGCACCGAAAGCTTCATCCACCCGGATACGGTAAGGCGCTGCTCCCTCGTGGTACACCCCACCAATCAAAGAATCTCCCTGGCCTCTGGATCCCATTCCGTGGCGATCCAGGTGTACTGTACAGTCACACTCATGGTCCAGGGCATAGAATTCAGTGGCTTCCGGCTCTACGTCCTCCCTAACCTCTGCGCTGCCCTACTACTCGGCCTGGACTTCCAGTGCAACCTCCAGAGCCTAACCCTGAAATTCGGCAGGCCCCTACCACCCCTCACTGTGTGCGGCCTCGTGACCCTAAAGGTCGATCCGTCTTCCCTCTTCTCGCAAATCTGACCTCGGATTGCAAACCCGTCGCCACCAGGAGCAGATGGTACAGCACCCAGGACAGGACCTTCATCAGGTCCGAGGTCCAGCGGCTGCTTCGGGAAGGCATCATTGAGGCCAGCAACAGCCCCTGGAGAGCCCAAGTGGTAGTAGTTAAAACTGGGGAGAAACACAGAATGGTCGTGGACTACAGCCAGACCATCAATCGGTACACGCAGCTCAACGCATACCCCCTTCCACACATATCTGATATGGTCAATCAGATTGCACAGTACCAGGTGTTCTCAATGGTAGACCTCAAATCCGCCTACCACCAGCTCCCCATTTGTAAATCTGTCTTTGAGGCAGACGGCCGCCCCTATCACTTCTTCAGGGTTCCCTTCGGCGTCACCAACGGGGTCTCGGTCTTCCAAAGAGAGATGGGCCGAATGGTTGACCGGTACGGTTTGAGGGCCACCTTCCCGTACCTAGACAACATCACCATCTGCGGCCATGATCAGCAGGACCATGACGCCAACCTTGCCAAATTTCTCTACACCGCCACTCTCCTAAACCTCACCTACAACAAGGAGAAGTGCGTGCTCAGCACGACCCGCTTAGCCTTCCTCGGCTATGTAGTCCAGAACGGAGTTCTGTAGCCCGATCCCGACCGCATGCACCCCCTCATGGAGCTCCCCCTCCCCCACTGCCCAAGGCCCTCAAGCGCTGCCTGGGGTTCTTTTTGTACTACGCTCAGTGGGTCCCAAACTATGCAGACAAGGCCCGCCCACTCATACGGTCAGCCCATTCTCCCATGACGGCTGAGGCACAACAGGCATTCGCCCGTATCAGAGCAGACATCGCCAAGGCCGGGATGCACACAGTAGATGAGACACTGACCTTTCAAGTAGAGTGCGAGCATCAGATGTCGCCCTAGCCGCCACCCTCAATCAGGCAGGCAGACCCCTGGCATTCTTTTCCCGCACCCTTCATGCCTCTGAAATTCGGCACTCATCCGTCGAAAAAGAGGCCCAAGCTAACGTTGAAGCTGTGCGGCATTGGAGGCATTACCTGGCCGGCAGGAGATTCACTCTCCTCACTGACCAACGGTCAGTAGCCTTCATGTTCAATAACACACAGCGGGCAAGATCAAGAATGATAAGATCTTGAGGTGGAGGATCGAGCTCTCCACCTACAATTACGTCATTTTGTATCGCCCCGGTAAGCTCAACGAGCCCCCAGATGTGCTATCCCGCGAGGTACATGTGCCAGCGCACAAGTAGACAGACTCCGGACCCTGCACGACAGCCTTTGTCACCCGGGAGTCACACGGTTGTACCATTTCATAAAGGCCCGCAATCTGCCCTACTCCGTAGAGGAATTACGGACAATCACCAGGGAATGCCAGGTCGGTGCGGAGTGCAAGCAGCATTTTTACCGGCCGGATCGTGCGCGCCTGGTGAAGGCCTCCCACCCCTTTGAGAGCCTCAGCGTGGATTTCAAAGGGCCCCTCCCCTCCACCGACCGTAACACGTATATTTTCTCAGTGTGGTCGATGAGTACTCCAGATTCCCCTTTGCCATCCCATGCCCCGATATGACGTCTGCCACCATCATCAAAGCCCTCAACACAAACTTCGCTCTGTTCGGTTTCCCCGCCTACGTCCACAGTGACAGGGGATCCTCCTTCATGAGTGATGAGCTGCGTCAGTTCCTACTAGGGTAAGAGTAGGGCCAGTCAAGGACAGTAGTGGGAAGTTGTGCTTGGAGTCCAAGGAGATAGGAGAGGTGCAAATGAATATTTTTCGTCAGTATTCACACAGGAAAAAGACAATGTTGTCGAGAATACTGAGATTCAGGCTACGAGACTAGAAGGGCTTGAGGTTCATAAGGAGGAGGTGTTAGCAATTCTGGAAAGTGTGAAAATAGATAAGTCCCCTGGGCCGGATGGGATTTATCCTAGGATTCTCTGGGAAGCTAGGGAGGAGATTGCTGAGCCTTTGGCTTTGATCTTTAAGTCATCTTTGTCTACAGCAATAGTGCCAGAAGACTGGAGGATAGCAAATGTTGTCCCCTTGCTCAAGAAGGGGAGTAGAGACAACCCCGGTAACTATAGACCAGTGAGCCTTACTTCTGTTGTGGGCAAAACCTTGGAAAGGTTTATAAGAGATAGGATGTATAATCATCTGGAAAGGAATAATTTGATTAGAGATAGTCAACACGGTTTTGTGAAGGGTATGTCGTGAGTTCTTTGAGAAGGTGACCAAACAGGTGGATGAGGGTAAAGCAGTTGATGTGGTGTATATGGATTTCAGTAAAGCGTTTGATAAGGTTCCCCACGGTAGGCTACTGCAGAAAATACGGAGGCATGGGATTCAGGGAGATTTAGCAGTTTGGATCAGAAATTGGCTAGCTGGAAGAAGACAAAGGGTGGTGGTTGATGGGAAATGTTCAGACTGGAGTCCAGTTACTAGTGGTGTACCACAAGGATCTTTTTTGGGGCCACTGCAGTTTGTCATTTTTATAAATGACCTGGAGGAGGACGTAGAAGGATGGGTGAGTAAATTTGCAGATGACACTAAAGTCGGTGGAGTTGTGGACAGTGCGGAAGGATGTTACAAGTTACAGAGGGACATAGATAAGCTGCAGCGCTGGGCTGAGAGGTGGAAAATGGAGTTTAATGCAGAAATGGAGTTTAATGCAGAAAAGTCGATTTTGGTGGGAGAATCAGCTGGTGAGTCAGTTTCAACGGGAGCAGTGCGGAAGTGGTTGCTGGGAGGTAAGTCTGTCCTTTAAAAGCACTTGTCTTTGCAGGGGCAGGCCAGTCGATTTCGGCGGGAGAATCAGCTGGTGAGTCAGTTTCAGCGGGAGCAGTGCGGAAGTGGTTGCTGGGAGGTAAGTCTGTCCTTTAAAAGCACTTGTCTTTGCAGGGGCAGGCCAGTCGATTTCGGCGGGAGAATCAGCTGGTGAGTCAGTTTCAGCGGGAGCAGTGCGGAAGTGGTTGCTGGGAGGTAAGTCTGTCCTTTAAAAGCACTTGTCTTTGCAGGGGCAGGCCAGTCGATTTCGGCGGGAGAATCAGCTGGTGAGTCAGTTTCAGCGGGAGCAGTGCGGAAGTGGTTGCTGGGAGGTAAGTCTGTCCTTTAAAAGCACTTGTCTTTGCAGGGGCAGGCCAGTCGATTTCGGCGGGAGAATCAGCTGGTGAGTCAGTTTCAGCGGGAGCAGTGCAGAAGTGGTTGCTGGGAGGTAAGTCTGTCCTTTAAAAGCACTTGTCTTTGCAGGGGCAGGCCAGTCGATTTCGGCGGGAGAATCAGCTGGTGAGTCAGTTTCAGCGGGAGCAGTGCGGAAGTGGTTGCTGGGAGGTAAGTCTGTCCTTTAAAAGCACTTGTCTTTGCAGGGGCAGGCCAGTCGATTTCGGCGGGAGAATCAGCTGGTGAGTCAGTTTCAGCGGGAGCAGTGCGGAAGTGGTTGCTGGGAGGTAAGTCTGTCCTTTAAAAGCACTTGTCTTTGCAGGGGCAGGCCAGTCGATTTCGGCGGGAGAATCAGCTGGTGAGTCAGTTTCAGCGGGAGCAGTGTGGAAGTGGTTGCTGGGAGGTAAGTCTGTCCTTTAAAAGCACTTGTCTTTGCAGGGGCAGGCCAGTCGATTTCGGCGGGAGAATCAGCTGGTGAGTCAGTTTCAGCGGGAGCAGTGCGGAAGTGGTTGCTGGGAGGTAAGTCTGTCCTTTAAAAGCACTTGTCTTTGCAGGGGCAGGCCAGTCGATTTCGGCGGGAGAATCAGCTGGTGAGTCAGTTTCAGCGGGAGCAGTGCGGAAGTGGTTGCTGGGAGGTAAGTCTGTCCTTTAAAAGCACTTGTCTTTGCAGGGGCAGGCCAGTCGATTTCGGCGGGAGAATCAGCTGGTGAGTCAGTTTCAGCGGGAGCAGTGCGGAAGTGGTTGCTGGGAGGTAAGTCTGTCCTTTAAAAGCACTTGTCTTTGCAGGGGCAGGCCAGTCGATTTCGGTGGGAGAATCAGCTGGTGAGTCAGTTTCAGCGGGAGCAGTGTGGAAGTGGTTGCTGGGAGGTAAGTCTGTCCTTTAAAAGCACTTGTCTTTGCAGAGGCAGGCCAGTCGATTTCGGCGGGAGAATCAGCTGGTGAGTCAGTTTCAGCGGGAGCAGTGCGGAAGTGGTTGCTGGGAGGTAAGTCTGTACTTTAAAAGCACTTGTCTTTGCAGGGGCAGGCCAGTCGATTTCGGAGGGAGAATCAGCTGGTGAGTCAGTTTCAGTGGGAGCAGTGCGGAAGTGGTTGCTGGGAGGTAAGTCTGTCCTTTAAAAGCACTTGTCTTTGCAGGGGCAGGCCAGTCGATTTTGGCGGGAGAATCAGCTGGTGAGTCAATTTCAGCGGGAGCAGTGCGGAAGTGGTTGCTGGGAGGTAAGTCTGTCCTTTAAAAGCACTTGTCTTTGCAGGGGCAGGCCAGTCGATTTCGGCGGGAGTGGAGCTGGCTGGTTAGTCAATTTCAGCAGGAGCTGAGAATTTTTTTTTTTTTTTAAATTAGTGTTTTAGGCGGGAACAGGAAGTAGACCCGCGGACGTCTGGGAAGACCCTCACCAATAAATTCTGGTGGAGAGGATAGATAGCAACTTCAGGGAATTAGTTACACCAAAGATTGGAGATAGGTGGGTAACTGTAAGAGGGACTGGGAAAAAGCAGTCAGTGCAGGGATCCCCTGCGGCCGTTCCCCTGAGAAACAAGTATACGCTTTGGATACTTGTGGGGGGGGGACTTACCAGGGGTAAGCCAATGGGTACGGGCCTCTGGCACGGAGTCTGTCCCTGTTGCTCAGAAGGGAAGGGGGGAGAGGAGCAGAGCATTAGTAATTGGGGACTCTATAGTCAGGGGCACAGGTAGGAGATTTTGTGGGAGCGTGAGAGACTCACGTTTGGTATGTTGCCTCCCAGGTGCAAGGGTACGTGATGTCTCGGATCGTGTTTTCCGGGTCCTTAGGGGGGAGGGGGAGCAGCCCCAAGTCGTGGTCCACATTGGCACTAACGACATAGGTAGGAAAGGGGACAAGGATGTCAGGCAGGCTTTCAGGGAGCTAGGATGGAAGCTCAGAACTAGAACAAACAGAGTTGTTATCTCTGGGTTGTTGCCCGTGCCACGTGATAGTGAGATGAGGAATGGGGAGAGAGAGCATTTAAACACGTGGCTACAGGGATGGTGCAGGCGGGAGGGATTCAGATTTCTGGATAACTGGGGCTCTTTCTGGGGAAGGTGGGACCTCTACAGACAGGATGGTCTACATCTGAACCTGAGGGGCACAAATATCCTGGGGGGGAGATTTGTTAGTGCTCTTTGGGGGGGTTTAAACTAATGCAGCAGGGGCATGGGAACCTGGATTGTAGTTTTAGGGTAAGGGAGAATGAGAGTAGAGAGGTCAGGAGCACAGATTTGACGTCGCAGGAGGGGGCCAGTGTTCAGGTTGGTGGTTTGAAGTGTGTCTACTTCAATGCCAGGAGTATACGAAACAAGGTAGGGGAACTGGCAGCATGGGTTGGTACCTGGGACTTCGATGTTGTGGCCATTTCGGAGACATGGATAGAGCAGGGACAGGAATGGATGTTGCAGGTTCCGGGGTTTAGGTGTTTTAGTAAGCTCAGAGAAGGAGGCAAAAGAGGGGGAGGTGTGGCGCTGCTAGTCAAGAGCAGTATTACGGTGGCGGAGAGGATGCTAGATGGGGACTCTTCTTCCGAGGTAGTATGGGCTGAAGTTAGAAACAGGAAAGGAGAGGTCACCCTGTTGGGAGTTTTTTATAGGCCTCCTAATAGTTCTAGGGATGTAGAGGAAAGGATGGCGAAGATGATTCTGGATAAGAGCGAAAGTAACAGGGTAGTTATTATGGGAGACTTTAACTTTCCAAATATTGACTGGAAAAGATATAGTTCGAGTACAATAGATGGGTCGTTTTTTGTACAGTGTGTGCAGGAGGGTTTCCTGAAACAATATGTTGACAGGCCAACAAGAGGCGAGGCCACGTTGGATTTGGTTTTGGGTAATGAACCAGGCCAGGTGTTGGATTTGGAGGTAGGAGAGCACTTTGGGGACAGTGACCACAATTCGGTGACGTTTACGTTAATGATGGAAAGGGATAAGTATACACCGCCGGGCAAGAGTTATAGCTGGGGGAAGGGCAATTATGATGCCATTAGACGTGACTTGGGGGGGATAAGGTGGAGAAGTAGGCTGCAAGTGTTGGGCACACTGGATAAGTGGGGCTTGTTCAAGGATCAGCTACTGCGTGTTCTTGATAAGTATGTACCGGTCAGGCAGGGAGGAAGGCGTCCAGCGAGGGAACCGTGGTTTACCAAGGAAGTGGAATCTCTTGTTAAGAGGAAGAAGGAGGCCTATGTGAAGATGAGGTGTGAAGTTTCAGTTGGGGCGATGGATAGTTACAAGGTAGCGAGGAAGGATCTAAAGAGAGAGCTAAGACGAGCAAGGAGGGGACATGAGAAGTATTTGGCAGGAAGGATCAAGGAAAACCCAAAAGCTTTCTATAGGTATGTCAGGAATAAGCGAATGACTAGGGAAAGAGTAGGACCAGTCAAGGACAGGGATGGGAAATTGTGTGTGGAGTCTGAAGAGATAGGCGAGATACTAAATGAATATTTTTCGTCAGTATTCACTCAGGAAAAAGATAATGTTGTGGAGAAGAATGATGAGCCGCAGGCTAATAGAATAGATGGCATTGAGGTGCGTAGGGAAGAGGTGTTGGCAATTCTGGACAGGCTGAAAATAGATAAGTCCCCGGGACCTGAAGGGATTTATCTTAGGATTCTCTGGGAGGCCAGGGAAGAGATTGCTGGACCTTTGGCTTTGATTTTTATGTCATCATTGGCTACAGGAATAGTGCCAGAGGACTGGAGGACAGCAAATGTGGTCCCTTTGTTCAAAAAGGGGAGCAGAGACAACCCCGGCAACTATAGACCAGTGAGCCTCACGTCTGTAGTGGGTAAAGTCTTGGAGGGGATTATAAGAGACAAGATTTATAATCATCTAGATAGGAATAATATGATCAGGGATAGTCAGCATGGCTTTGTAAAGGGTAGGTCATGCCTCACATACCTTATTGAGTTCTTTGAGAAGGTGACTGAACAGGTAGATGAGGGTAGAGCAGTTGATGTGGTGTATATGGATTTCAGCAAAGCGTTTGATAAGGTTCCCCACGGTAGGCTATTGCAGAAAATACGGAGGCTGGGGATTGAGGGTGATTTAGAGATGTGGATCAGAAATTGGCTAGCTGAAAGAAGACAGAGGGTGGTGGTTGATGGGAAATGTTCAGAATGGAGTACAGTCACAAGTGGAGTACCACAAGGATCTGTTCTGGGGCCGTTGCTGTTTGTCATTTTTATCAATGACCTAGAGGAAGGCGCAGAAGGGTGGGTGAGTAAATTTGCAGACGATACTAAAGTCGGTGGTGTTGTCGATAGTGTGGAAGGATGTAGCAGGTTACAGAGGGATATAGATAAGCTGCAGAGCTGGGCTGAGAGGTGGCAAATGGAGTTTAATGTAGAGAAGTGTGAGGTGATTCACTTTGGAAGGAATAACAGGAATGCGGAATATTTGGCTAATGGTAAAGTTCTTGAAAGTGTGGATGAGCAGAGGGATCTAGGTGTCCATGTACATAGATCCCTGAAAGTTGCCACCCAGGTTGATAGGGTTGTGAAGAAGGCCTATGGAGTGTTGGCCTTTATTGGTAGAGGGATTGAGTTCCGGAGTCGGGAGGTCATGTTGCAGCTGTACAGAACTCTGGTTCGGCCGCATTTGGAGTATTGCGTACAGTTCTGGTCACCGCATTATAGGAAGGACGAGGAGGCTTTGGAGCGGGTGCAGAGGAGATTTACCAGGATGTTGCCTGGTATGGAGGGAAAATCTTATGAGGAAAGGCTGATGGACTTGAGGTTGTTTTCGTTGGAGAGAAGAAGGTTAAGAGGAGACTTAATAGAGGCATACAAAATGATCAGGGGGTTAGATAGGGCGGACAGTGAGAGCCTTCTCCCGCGGATGGATATGGCTGGCACGAGGGGACATAACTTTAAACTGAGGGGTAATAGATATAGGACAGAGGTCAGAGGTAGGTTCTTTACGCAAAGAGTAGTGAGGCCATGGAATGCCCTACCTGCTACAGCAGTGAACTCGCCAACATTGAGGGCATTTAAAAGTTTATTGGATAAACATATGGATGATAATGGCATAGTGTAGGTTGGATGGCTTTTGTTTCGGTGCAACATCGTGGGCCGAAGGGCCTGTACTGCGCTGTATTGTTAAAAAAAAAAGTGTGAAAGGAATACCAGGAAGACAGAGTACTGGGCTAATGGTAAGATTCTTGGCAGTGCGGATGAGCAGAGAGATCTCGGTGTCCATGTACATAGATCCCTGAAAGTTGCCACCCAGGTTGAGAGGTTGTTAAGAAGGTGTGTTAGCTTTTATTGGTAGAGGGATTGAGATCGAGTACAAAACTCTGGTGCGGCCGCATTTGGAGTATTGCGTGCAATTCTGGATGTGGAAGCATTGGAAAGGGTGCAGAGAAGATTTACCGAAATGTTGCCTGGTATGGAGGGAAGATCTTATGACGAAAGGCTGAGGGACTTGAGGCTGTTTTCGTTAGAGAGAAGAAGGTTAAGAGGTGACTTAATTGAGGCATACAAGATGATCAGAGGATTGGATAGGGTGGACAGTGAGAGCCTTTTTTCTCCGATGATGATGTCTAGCACGAGGGGACATAGCTTTAAATTGAGGGGAGATAGATATAGGACAGATGTCAGAGGTAGGTTCTTTACTCAGAGAATAGTAAGGGCGTGGAATGCCCTGCCTACAACAGTAGTGGACTCGCTAACACTAAGGGCATTTAAATGGTCATTGGACAGACATATGGAGGATAAGGGAATAGTGTAGATGGGCTTTAGAGTGGTTTCACAGGTCGGCGCAACATCGAGGGCCGGAGGGCCGGTACTGCGCTGTAATGTTCTATGTTCTATGCTCAGCAGGGGTATCGCCTCCAGCAGAACGACAAGCTACAACCCCCGGGGAAATGGACAGGTAGAGAGGGAGAACAGGACGGTATGGAGGGCCGTCCAACTGGCCCTACGGTCCAGGAACCTCCCAGCCTCCCGCTGGCAGGAGGTCCTCCCTGATGCACTCCACTCCACTCGGTCACTACTGTGCACCGTCACTAACAATATACCCCATGAACGTCTTTTTGCCTTCCCCAGGAAGTCCACATCCGGGGTGTCGCTCCCGACTTGGCTCGCGACTCCAGGACCTGTCCTGCTCCAGAGGCACGTCCGACTCCACAAGGCGGACCGTTGGTGGAAAAGGGGCAATTGCTCCATGCAAACCCCCAATATGCCTACGTGGTGTACCCCAACGGCCGTCAGGATACTGCCTCCCTCCGGGACCTGGCACCAGCAGGTCACACACACACACCCTGCCCGGCACCACCCTCCCCTTTCCCGGCGCTCCGAGCAGCAACCCCCCCTGGGATCATCCATCCAGCCCCTGCCCACACCCGAGGATGAAGAGGATTTCAGCACGCTCACGGAGTCACCGAAGACCAGACCAGCATCAGCATCGCCGCCACCACTGCGTCGCTCCCAGCGGCACAGCAAGGCCCCGGACCAGTTAAACCTCTAACTGGTCCACTGGACTTCAAAAGACATTTATTTTCTCCTCTCTCTATCAAATATTGTAAATGTAAATTTTAAAAAACCATTTGTTGTATATAGTTCTCCACCACCTCCGCTGGACTGAATTTTAACAGGGGGTGAATGTGGTAAACCACTGTTGCACCTTTATTAGGTGATGTATGGTAGGACCTGTACTACAGGTACGTTGGTAGTCCCTGCCTGCTGGCTCCGGCCAGTAGACAGAGTATAAATATGTGTGTCCTCCATGCTGCAGCCATTTCGCCAGCTGCTGTGGGAGGCCACACATCTTAGAGCAATAAAGCCTCAGTTGTACCCAACTCAAGTCTTTGTTCAATTGATCGTGCATCACTTCCCCCTTTCCCTCCCCCCACATCTACATCTGTCACAGTTTACCCTCTGATCTTAGTTTCTATGTTGTTTGACCTTTCACCCCTTCTGTTCTCTCTGGGGACAGCCCTTAGCACTCTTTCCCCTTGGTTTCCGTGGCTATTAGCACCCCGTTTCCCTGGGTTTCTGTAGCTATGACCCATCTTTCATTCTCACTCCACAGTGTAAATATTTCCCACTTTCTCTGTCTGTTAGCTTTGACAAAGGGTCATTTGGACTCGAAACATCAGCTCTTTTCTCTCCCTACAGATGCTGCCAGACCTGCTGAGATTTTCCAGCATTTTCTCTTTGGTTTCAGATTCCAGCATCCGCAGTAATTTGCTTTTATTTAATATTTATTAGTGTTCACCTAACAGCATGTCTTTCGGGACTTGTGGGAGGAAACCGGAGCACCCGGAGGAAACCCACGCAGACACGGGGAGAGCGTGCAGACTCCGCACAGACAGTGACCCAAGCAAAATCGACCCGGGACCCTCGCGCTGTGAAGGAACAGTGCTAACCACTGTGCTACCGTGCCACTACATTGCGCTTACAAAAACCTTGAACTCTTCTTTTGATTCATTAGATGTGGGTGTTGCTGGCATTCATTGTTCATCACTAATTGACCTTGAACGAGTGGCAAGGCCATTTAAGCATCACACATATTGCTGCGGATCTGGAGCCCTGTGCAGGCATAGGAGATTTAATTCCCTGACGGACAATTGTTTCATTAAACTTGTAATTCCCGTGGTGGATTTTGTGCCCCTGTCGCTGGGTTACTAGTCCACCTCCCCTGTAACACCCACCAAGGGGCTGGAGGTGGAGGTGGGGATGAGCTGGTTTTACATTGGTTCCCATCTGATTAGTATTGCATAGAAGTGTACAGGTCATTCAGCCCAACTGGTTCATACTGGCTCTTGAGCACCACAAAAACCTCCCCCCACCCCTTTTCTACTCAAGGGATGTGGTTATAATGTTACGACACCCTGGGCTAGGGTGCGTACAGTTTCAGCCGCCCCCCCCCCCCCCCCCCCTTGATCCGGAGTCGCAACACAATTGAATTAACCAATAATTCTTAGGAAAATACCCAAAGTATTTGGCCCCTGGCTGCCCAATAATTACAGTCACCAGGTTTGTAAATTTAAACACAATTACTATAATTGAATATGCAGCATATACACACACACACACACACACACACACAAGACAAACAAACATGAGGGGAAGAGAGGGGTGAAAATAATAAGGATGAAAGTAAAATGATAAGAGTCTTTGTTTCAGATGGTTGTTCCTGGCACCTTTCTTATCTTCAAGCTTTGCTTGGATATTAACAACATTTAAAGGGCATTTGGACAGATGCGTGGATAGGAAAGGTTTAGCGGGATATGGGCCAAATGCAGGGTAATGGGGTTAGCTTAGATGGGCTTTTTGGTTGGCATGGACCAGTTTGGGCCGAGCCGCCTGTCTCCGTGCCCTACATTCTATGATTCAGTTCAAGGTTTTCGCTGTAGATTCATTTAGGTCTCTGCAGTTTCAGAAATATAGCAATTTGGAGAGAACACAATGGTGAGAGAACAGGTCCTTCCCTTTTCGCATCTTGGATTCAAACACTGCTTTCCTTAGGTCTCTGGAAATCATCCCACTCAGGCAGAATAATCACCACCTGTTACTGGGCAGAATACGGCCTTTCGGCCAATTCATTGGCCGCCGGCCATCCAATCGAACCGAGTCTCACCCACATCTCGGGTGCCACAAAGTCTGAATTTTGCTGTCCAAAGCTAGTAGAGAGTTCTCATTTGTAAGTTTTGAATTCCTCATTTCCCCTGCTCGACTTAAAACATCCGTCCATTAAGCATCCATGGTCAAAATAATAATAGCAAAAAAATAAAGGGGGAGAAAGGGAATCAAACGGAAGGACCCTCACAATATCGCTTCCGCTGAAGTGCATCGCCACTATTTAACTCAACTGTTTGCAATGCCGCATTCTCACCATTCTCCTGGTAAAGACACTTATTCTTAACTCCCAATTGGATTTATTTGTGACAATCTTACATCTGTGGTCCCTAGTTTCCCACCCCCCCATAGGTGGAAACAACGGGGTGAATACTCCGCCAGTGGGATTTTCCATTTCCGTTGGCTGCGCACCCCCGCCCGCGTGTTTTCTGGTGGTGTGGAGTGCCTAGAATGGGAAATCCCATTGGCCAGCGGCAGGAACGGCGAATCCCGCTGCCCGCGACGGCACCTGGCCGAGAAACACCTGGCTGGGAAGGCGGAGAATTCACCCCGGAGGCTCTATACCTACCTTAGCCAACCCTGTCATGATTTAAAGCACCTCTTTGTGTTCACCCTTCAGCCTTCTAATTTCCAGCCCCAGTCTTCAAAGAACAAAGAACAATACAGCACAGGAGCAGGCCCTTCGGCCCTCCAAGCCTGTGCCGGTCATGATACCACCCTTTTGTGCAGCAACTATGTAAGGACCACAAAGAGACTTGGATAGAGTGGTGCCGCGGTTACTATTAACCCAAAGAATCTGAGTTCAAGTTCAGTTTAAAATCTGAATTTGGTTTCAAAATATATCCAGAAGTAATAAACTGGTAAATGTAAAAGTGATCATGGACCTGTTGTATTGCATTAAAACTAAACCTCAACTAATGTCCATTGAGCGAAGGAACCCTGTTGCTCTGACCTGGTTTGGCCTCCGTGTGCCTCCAGTGAAAGTATTTTGAGCTGGGTCAAATGACAGATACTCAAACTTTGGAAGCGTTGGGGGAAGGACAACTGATTCATTCGAGATAGTACGGAGACTTGGTGAGGCACGATCAATTTGACTGGGGACGAAGTTGAATCCAAACTGAGGCTTTATTAGTATCAGATGTGTGGCCTCCCACAGCAGCTGGCAAAATGGCTGCGAGCTGGAGGCCACGCATATTTATAACCCTGCTCCTGGGCGGAGCTAGCATGCAGAGGCCCAGGTGAACCTGTAGTGCAGGCTCTACTGTACAACCTCTAATATCAGAACACAGTGGTTTACCACATTCACCCCCTGTTAAAATTGAGTCCGGCGGGAGTGGTGGATAACTACATACAATTAGCAATTTTTAATATTTACAGAGCAGTAAAAAAATGTCTCTGGTCATCCGGTGGGCCCGTCAGAGGTTCAGCCGGTCCGGCGCCTTGATGGTCCTTTGAGATCGCCGAAGTGGTGACGGCGATGTTGGTGCTGTCGTGGTCGAAGTTGACTCCGGGAGCGTGCCGAAATCCTCTTCATCAATGGGGGTGGGCAGGGGGAGGACGGACAGTCCTCGGGGGGGGGGGGGGGGTGATGGGGTGGCGGGAGAGGGGAGGGTGGCGCAGGGGGCGACGGGGGTGGTGCTGGTGCCAGGTCCCTGAGGGAGACGGTATCCTGGCGGCCATCGGGGAACGCCACGTAGGCGTACTGTGGGTTTGCGTGGAGCAGGTGCACCCTTTCCACCAACGGATCCGCCTTGTGGAGCCGCACATGTTTACGGAGAAGCTCGGTTCCCGGAGCTGTGAGCGAAATTGGGAGTGATACCCCGGATGTGGACTTCCTGGGGAAGGCAAAAAGACATTCATGCCGTGTACTGTTAGTAGCAGTGCAGAGTAATGAGCGAATGGAATGTAGTGCTTCAGGGAGGACCTCTTGCCAGCGGGAGGCCGGGAGATTTCTGGACCATAGGGCCAGCTGGACGGCCCTCCATACCGTCCCATTCTCCCTTTTACCTGTCCGTTTCCCCGGGGGTTGTAGCTCGTCGTTCTGCTGGAGGCGATACCCCTGCTGAGCTGGAACTGGCGTAGCTCATCACTCATGAATGAGGATCCCCTGTCACTGTGGATGTAGGCGGGGAAGCCGAACAGAGTGAAGATAGAATTAAGGGCTTTAATGATGGTGGCAGACGTCATGTCGGGGCATGGGATGGCGAAGGGAAACCGGGAGTATTCATCGATCACACTGAGAAAATATGTGTCGATCAGAGGAGGGAAGGGGGCCTTTGAAATCCACACTGAGGCATTCAATGGGGCGGGAGGCCTTCACCAGGTGCGCGCGGTCTGGCCGGTAGAAGTGCGATTTCCACTCCGCACAGACCTGGCACTTGGTGATCGTCCTTACTTCCTCGACGGAGTAGAGCAAATTTCGCGCCTTAATGAAAAGGTACAACCGAGTGACCCCTGGGTGACAAAGGCTATCATGCAGGGCCCGGAGTCGGTCTACCTGTGCGCTGGCACATGTACCTCGGGATAGGGCTCGTTGAGTTTTCCGGGGCGATACCTAATCTCGTAATTATAGGTGGAGAGCTCGATTCTCCACCGCAATATTTTATCATTTTTGATCTTGCCCCGCTGTGTGTTATTGAACATGAAGGCTACCAACCGTTGGTCTGTGAGGAGAGTGAATCTCCTGCCGGCCAAGTAATGCCTCCAATGTCGCACAGCCTCAACGATAGCCTGGGCCTCCTTTTCGACGGATGAGTGCCGAATTTTGGAGGCATGGAGGGTGCGGGGAAAGAATGCCACAGGCCTGCCTGCCTGGTTGAGAGTGGCGGCAAGGGCAACGTCCGATGCGTCGCTTTCTACTTGGAAAGGAAGTGTTTCGTCTACAGCGTGCATTCCAGCTTTGGCAATATCAGCTCTGATCCGGGCGAAAGCCTGTTGGGCCTCGGCCGTCAGGGGGAATTGAGTGGACTGTATGAGGGGGCGGGCCTTGTCCGCATAGTTTGGGACCCAAGCATAATATGAGAAGAACCCCAGGCAGCGTTTGAGGGCCATGGGACAGTGGGGGAGGGGGAGCTCCATGAGAGAGCCCATGCGGTCGGGATCGGGCCCCAGAACTCCGTTCTGGACCACGTAGCCGAGGATGGCTAAGCGGTTTGTACGGGACACACTCTTCTCCTTGTTATACGTGAGGTTGAGGAAAGTGGCGGTGCGGAGAAATTTAGTGAGGTTGGCGTCGTGGTCCTGCTGATCATGGCCGCAGATGGTCACATTGTCTAGGTACCGAAACGTGGCCCGCAAGCCGTACCGGTCGACCATTCGGTCCATCTCCCTTTGGAAGACCGAAACCCCATTGATGACACTGAAGGGGACCCTAAGGAAGTGATATAGCCGGCCGTCTGCCTCGAAGGCGGTGTATGGCCGGTCCGATTTACGGATGGGGAGCTGGTGGTAAGCAGATTTCAGGTCCATCGTTGAGAAGACCCAGTACTGTGCAATCTGGTTAACCATGTCAGATATGCATGGGAGGGGGTACGCGTCGAGCTGCGTGTACCTGTTGATGGTCTGGCTGTAGTCCACGACCATTCGATTTTTCTCCCCAGACTTAACCACTACCACTTGAGCTCTCCAGGGGCTGTTGCTGGCCTCGATGACTCCCTCCCGGAACAACCGCTGGACCTCAGACCTGGTGAAGGCCTTATCCTGGGTGCTGTACCGTCTGCTCCTGGTGGTGACGGGTTTGCAGTCTGGAGTTAGATTGGCAAAGAGGGAAGGAGGATCAACCTTTAGGGTTGCCAGGCCGCACACAGTGAGGGGTGGTAAGGGTCCGCCGAATTTAAGGGTCAGGATCTGGAGATTGAACTGGAAGTCCAGGCCGAGGATAAGTGCAGCGCAGAGGTTAGGGAGGACGTAGAGGTGAAAGCCATGGAACTCTACACCTTGGACGGTGAGCGTGACCGTGCAGTACCCCCGGATCACTACGCAATGGGATCCGGAGGCCAGGGAGATACTTTGATTGGTAGGGTGTACCGTAAGGGAGCAACGCCTTACACTATTCG
The DNA here is from genome assembly GCF_047496885.1 of Scyliorhinus torazame. NCBI lineage: Eukaryota > Metazoa > Chordata > Chondrichthyes > Carcharhiniformes > Scyliorhinidae > Scyliorhinus > Scyliorhinus torazame. The sequence continues at coordinate 14,935,693 of NC_092708.1, forward strand.
GGTGTACAAAGCTCTCGGTGCTCCCGGAGTCCAGTAGGCAGGAGGTCACATGGCCGTTGACTTTTACGCTGGTGGATGCGTTGGTCAGAGTAAGTGGTCGGGACTGGTCGATTGCCATGGATGCGAGCCGTGGTTGATCATCGGGCGGGGGGGGGGGGGGGGGGCACTTCGGCCGCTGAGCGGGCCTGGCACACCGCAGCGAAGTGGCCCTTCTTCCCGCAGGCCTTACAAGGGGTAGCGTGGGCCGGGCAGCGTTGGCGGGGGTGTTTTTGCTGGCCGCAAAAATAGTATCGGGGACCCCGGAGATCACTGGCTGCCGCGTAGCGCAGGCGTACTGGGTGGAGGATCGAACTCTCCACCTACTCGTACGATATCAAGTATCGTCCAAGGGAGCTCAACGAGCCCCCAGATGCCCTGTCCCGCGGCACATGCGCCAACGCGCAGGAGGACCGCCTGCAAGCCATCCACAATGACCTCTGCCACCCGGGGGTTACCCGCCTCGTCCATTTCATCAAGTCCCGCAACCTACCTTACTCAACCAAGGAGGTCAAGGCCATGGTCAGGGCCTGCCAGGTCTGTGCGGAGTGCAAACCGCACTTCTATCGGCCAGACAAGGTTCGGCTCATGAAGGCCTCGAGCCCCTTTGAGCGACTGAGCGTGGACTTCAAGGGGCCCCTCCCGTCCACCAACCGTTATGCCTATTTCCTCACCGTCATCGATGAGTTCTCCCGTTTCCCATTCGCCATTCCCTGCACCGACATGACCTCAGCCACGGTGATTAAGGCACTGCACAGCATCTTCACCCTGTTCGGTTTCCCTGCTTATATCCACAGCGACCGGGGTACATCGTTCATGAGCGATGAACTGCGTCAGTATCTGCTCAGCAAAGGCATCGCCTCGAGCAGAACGACCAGTTATGACCCACGGGGAAATGGGCAGGTGGAGAGGGAGAACGCGACAGTGTGGAAGGCTGTCCTTCTGGCCCTGCGGTCGAGAAATCTCCCAACCACCCGCTGGCAGGTGGTCCTACCCGATGCCCTACACTCCATTAGGTCACTCCTCTGCACGGCCACAAATGAGACCCCTCATGACCGATTGTTTCTCTTCCCCAGGAAGTCTACCTCCGGGGTCTCGCTTCCACCTTGGCTGACGGCTCCGGGACCTGTTCTTCTCCGGAGGCACGCGAGGAGCCATAAAACGGACCCCCCAGTTGAAAAGGTCCGACTGCTCCACGCCAACCCCAGTTACGCCTACGTGGAGTACTCCGACGGCAGGCAAGATATGGTTTCCCTCCGGGATCTGGCGCCCGCTGGATCCTCCACCACAGACGCCCCTTCCCGCGCCGCTCCCCTGCAGGACCCGTCGCCCCCTACAACACACCCCCTTCCTACCACCCGTCGGTGCACTCCTACCGTGCGCCCCCCCTTGCGCCCCCCCTTTACACACCCCGCCGGTGCCGGCTCCGCTACCCCCGGCCTTGCCAAGGTCCTCTGCTCCGACCCGGACCGAAGCTCCGACCGCTGTGCTCCCGGATGTGCCCTCAACCGGGACGTCCGTGCCCGCCGCACCACCGCCCGAACTGAGGAGATCGAGGAGGACGATCCGGCCGCCGAGACGGATGGACCTATGATGGCACTTCACCCCCGCCGGACTCCTTTTTAAACAGGGGGTGAATGTGATGAACGGTTACTGCCTTATCATCATGTAAGGTGATGTCCCCTTTAAGACCAGGCTTGGAACCCTGGGGACTCCGCCTCTGGCTCCGCCCATCTGGGAGCCATACATAAAGGCCTGCCTCATGGTCTGTATAGCAGTCAGCTCTCGTCCATATCTGTAGCATAGTTATTAGCCTAATAAAGCCTTCTTTACAGTTTAATCTCTAAGCATCATTATTGAGGGTACCTCACTCTCCACGAGTGGATCAGTTTTCTGCTCGTCTGTTTAGAACATAGAATCATGGAATTTACAGTGCAGAAGGAGGCCATTCAGCCCATCGAGTCTGCACCGGCTCTTTGAAAGAGCACCCTACCCAAGCCCACACCTCCACCCTATCCCCATAACCCAGGACCCCCACCCAACACTAAGGGCAATTTTAGACACGATGGGCAATTTAGCATAGCCAATCCACCTAACCTGCACACCTTTGGACTGTGGGAGGAAACCAGAGCACCCGGAGGAAACCCACGCACACACGGGGAGAACGTGCAAACTCCGCACAGACAGTGACCCAAGCCGGGATTCGAACCTGGGACCCTGGAGCTGTGAAGCAATTGTGCTAACCACCATGCTACCGTGCTGCCCACAGGTCCTGGTGTTGACTCCGGTCTCTGAGAATAAAGCAGGGACCGTGTACTCTGTGTGTGCTACACAGCTGAAAAGGACAGAGAGCCGAAGACCGAAAGAGCAGGGATTGTGGATTGGGCAAGAAACACTGCTGCTGTTTGGATTGCCAGAGTCCACCAGACTCGTGGGCCTAAATAATTGATAGGGAAGTGAAAGATGCTTCATAAGGGAGGCTGAGTTGAAAAGACTGAGATTGCACGTAGTGTCACACGTGTGGAGAGTATCATGTTCTTGTAACTACATGAGACATATTTTGTTGTATCGACTATTAAAGTTTTATTTGAAATACCTTTCACCTGTTAATTAATGCTTGAATTATGTTGATTTCAGACGGTTGACGGTAAAAGTTTTAAAAAGTGAAATCTTGTCTGTCAATTTTCTTTCTGTTGGCATGGCGGAGATTCTTCTATTCAAAAATGACCGGTCTCTATGGGGATTAGAACATTGTGACCTCTCCATCTCTCTCTCCTGTTTCTTCCTAACCGTTGTGTGGTACCCTCAGTAACGACGCTAGAGAGTAAAACGGTAAAGAAGGACTTAATAAGCTAAGAACTAGCCTGGTGCAAAGACGGGTGCTAACTGGGTGCTGCCTGCAAGGCGGCCCCTTATATACGGCTCCCAGGTGGGCGGAGCCGGAGGCGGAGTCCCCCAGGGTTCCAAGCCCGGTCTTAAAGGGGACATCACCTTACATGATGATAAGGGTACAGTATTAAAATAACCAATCATCACACGCTGCTCATTTTGCCTTTCTGTCCCTTTACCTGTCTGTTTCTCTCGCTCCCTCGCCCATCAATCTTGCCCCCTTCTTTTTCTTTCCATCTCCTTCCCTCCCTCCTTTCCTTGCTACCCATCCTTCCATCTCTCTCCCTCTGTTATTTCTTTGTGACGATGGTCTGTGTTGTTGTGATGTTTTGTTTTTTCTGACGGGAGCAGCTCAAGGATCCTCTTCCTTTATGAAACTGTTTGAATGAATTATTGATTACCTGGCAGATGTTGCGACTCCAGTGGGCCTATTAGCACGGCGAGCAGAGCCAGTGCTGATCAGGCCACCGGGCCAGGAGCAGACTCGGAGCTGAACTGCCATCGTCGGACACCAGCCTACGGGAGCGTTGACTCTTCCCAGTTCCTAGAGTGAGGCAAACACTTAGATCAGGTTCTGTTTCATAAAAAATTCAGGACCCGACTCCAAAGGCTCGAAAGGTTACCCTCCTGCTTCCCTGGGAGATGTGAAGAGATTAAAGGTGTACTGTTGCCTAAACATTTGATCCTTGGACCTTTTATTTCACCAGCCTTACACTAGTTCAAGAGTGCGAAACGCAAGGGACCGCGTATCTCAGAATCGTACAGAAGAGAAATCCATTATTGTGAGCTCTTTGAAACAGCTATCCCCTTCCCTCATAATCCTGAAATATTCTCCCCTCAACTCCGTACCCAATTCCCTTTTGAAAGTTCCTGTTGAATCTGCTTGCATTGCTCTTTCAGGCAGCACCCCCCCCCCTCTCACCGCCCCCCCCCCCCCCGACTCTTTTAGTTTGACGTAGCAATTGAGGAGAAGGGGATCAAAGGATATGGGGAGAAGGGGCAGCAGGCTATTGAGTTGGATGATCAGCCATGACCATGACGAATGGCGGAACGGGCTCGAAGGGCCGAATGGCCTCCTCCTGCTCCTATACTCTATGTTATCGATTTTCTTCAATCTGTGTCCCTCTGGTTACCGACCCCGCTGCCAATGGGAACAGTTACAATATCCAAACCCTCCGTCATTGTGAGCGCCTCTATTAAATGAAAGATTTGATTCTATAACGTGCCTTTCGTAACTGCAAGAAACCTCAAAGCAATTTCTGTTTGTGTTTGAGGCAGAGTCACGGTTGCGATGCTGGGAACGAAGAGCCAATTTACACACAGTAAGCTCCCCACAAACAACACTGTTACAACGAGCAGATCATCTAGTTTTTCAGTGCTGTCGGCTGAGGGATGCATTGACCAGGAGGCTACGGGGAGCTCCATGCCCCTCTTCAAAACAGTATTGCCGAACCTTTTAAGAGCCCCATCCCGCTGACACTGATATTGTGCCCATGGCCAGGAGAGCCCCATGCCATGTGGGAAGCCCCATAACCCTCTCCTCTCTCCTCTTGAATTGCAAACAACCCCCCCCACCCCCCCACCCACCTCCCTTCACCAATTGGCACTCCAATTGATGTGACTGCAGAGCTACCGGCCAATCAGATTAGCTGGCTACTTTCTAAGGCGGGACCTCCTCCTGCCAGAGGGGTGGTTCTCTCAGATCATCCAAGAATCTGCCTTCCAATTAAATATGTCCCAATTTCTCAAATCTTTTTGTCAGTTTTGTATTTCCTCATAACAGATAGCATCAAGTGTGACCACAGTGGTCTCTCTCGAAAACAGTACTTTGCTATTTCTGGTTGATGCTCTGTCTCCTTCCTGTTGTGTGGAGCCCTGTACAACACACAGGGAACTCATGAGGGTTGAAGCAGGTGGATATGGTGCTGGCTTTATATTAGGCAGGAAACACTCCAGGCAGGTTCCAGAGCTGATATTCTACAGTTACAACTATAGGATTCTGTGCATGTAGGGGTTTGGACTTTCAATTAGGGCAGTATCTGGCCCGTGGCCATGTCCACTGTGGCCAAAACGTCAATGCTCAATGTCTGGCATCGTGCATGATGAATGGTACTGGGAGAGGTGCTGGAGGGTGTCAATGGAACTGCATCTGAGGAGCGGGAAATGAGTTATAGATAGTCTGTGCGCCCCCCTTCCCCTCCATCACTCTCTCCTCTATTCCCTTCATTTTCGTTCACCTCTCCTTCACTCACCAATGCTCGCCTCCTCACCCCCTCCCCTCTGCTGCCCTCTCCTCTCCTGCCCTCTGCTCTACCTCCCCTCGAAGATCAGTCATGATGATCTCATTGAATGTTCACTCCCCTCCTCTGCCCCTTCCATTCTCCGCATTGCGAACATTGTTTTTTTCATTGCTACTCCTGGAGCCCAGCCAGTAAAACTCTCAAGTCCAATGAATTGGAATCTTACCAAATTGAATTAGTATTTTACGTCACTCAGCGCCTCTGTCATTCATGATCTCTGATAAAAGTTTCAGTCAGCTGGAGTCTCAGTGACTCACAGAGAATTTCTCCACATATCCTTCTGAGCTATGTCTTGTGTGTGTGTCTGTGTGTCTCACTCTGTTAATCAGTTTCTCTGTTTATTGCTGTTTTCCCCTCTCACTATCGCCCTTCATATCTCCAGCTGTTTCCCTTTATTTCGAGATTTTAACCCATTCTAAACCTATGGGCAGCACAGTAGCACGGTGGTTAGCACAATTGCTTCACAACTCCAGGGTCCCAGTTTCGATTCCCGGCTTGGGTCACTGTCTGTGCGGAGTCTGCACGTTCTCCCCGTGTCTGTGGGGGTTTCCTCCGGGTGCTCCGGTTTCCTCCCACGGTCCTCAATGGGCCGAATGGCCTCCTTCTGCACTGTAAATTCTATATTGATTTTATCCACCAGCACAGGGTTCAAACTGAGCATTTTGTCTATTTTTTCTGTCCCTATCTTCCAGAGTGTAAACGTCCGTGTATCTCACCCGATCAGTCTCTCTGTATCTCTCTCAAATCCATTTTGCCTATCTCTATAAATATTCCTCTCTCTCTCTCTTCCTCTATTCTCTCTCTCTCTCTCTGTTCAGCTTCTTTCGTTCTTTTCCATTCTCCTCTCTGTCCGATTTCCCTGCCATGCCCTCGCTGTAGAATCTTTACATCCAGGAGGAGGCCATTGTGCGTAGGCGGCTCTTTGAAGCAGTTATCTATTTAGTCCCACTCTCCTGCCCTTCCCCCAGAGCCCTGCCAAATTCCCCCCTTCAAGTATTTTCCCAATTTCCATTTGAAAGTTCCTATTGAACCCGCCCTTTCAGACACCCCTGATCACAACGTGCTGCATCACAAAAGATTTTGTCATTTCACTTCCGTTTTTTTGTTGCTAATTATCCTCAATCTGAGCCTCCTCTGGTTACCGACCCTCCTGCAACTGGAAACTCTGCATTTACTCCCTCAAAACCCCTCTGAATTTGAACGCCTCGATTAAATCTCCTCTGAACCTTCGCTACTCTGAAGACAATCCCAGCTTTCCCCAGTCTCTCCACATTTAAAAAATATATTTTATTCCAAAAATGTTCAGATTATCATGTACAAAACATTCCAATATAATACCAACAACTTGTCATCTTTTAAACCCCCCCCCCCGCCCCCCCATGGTCAATTGGTCCAAGTCTAGCTCGGGGACACCTTTTTGATACAATCCCTGTTGTCCCAATTTGGGGCATATGTGTTCACTAAAACCACTGGAGCACCCACACCAACACCCCACCCACTATTCCGTATGCCCCCCCCCCCACCGCCAAGGGTCCGTCAAAATACTGACTGCTGTAAAGGCCATCCTCCTGTTAATCAACTCCACCATCCTCGTCATCCTCACATCAAAATTTGAGTGGATCACTTGCCCCACCCATCCCTTCCTTTGCCTCGTCTGATCCTCAACCCTCAGGTGCGTCTCCCGCAAAAAGACTACACCCACCTTCAAACGGGCAAGCGCCCGGGACCTTTTAACTGCATCATTTAACTTCCTCACGTTCCACGTAACCATCCTAACGAGGGGTCTCTGGACCTCCCTCTACTAGAATCAGCCATATCCCACCCACGAGGATGTCCAACCGGGTCCAAATCTATCCTGATTCCAGGCCAACCCAAAATGGCTGCCGTCACCACCCTCGCACAAACCCATAAACAAAGACACCTTCATTGGCAGCATGCTACCCTCCGTCCCACTCCCCCATCCCCCTTGTTGCCTTTTTTACCTACTGTAAATATGGCAGTCAGTGAGGTTGCCCTCCTTCCTTTGGATATCTATATTCTAATGCTCAGAGTCGCCAGGTATCAAATGATACCACCACAAGGATTTCTAGATAATTGGGGCTCATTCTGGGGTCGGTGGGACCTCTACAAACGGGATGGTCTTCACCTGGACCCGAGGGGTACCAATATCCTTGGGGGGGAAATTTGCTAATGCTCTTCGGGAGAGTTTAAACGAGTTCAGCAGGGGCTTGGGAACCTGAATTGTAGTTCCAGTATACAATGAGAGTAGTGAGGTGGCAGAAAGGACGTTTGATGAGGACTCGTCTACTGAGGTAGTATGGGCTGAGGTTAGAAACAGGAAAGGAGAGGTCACCCTGTTAGGGGTTTTCTGTAGGCCTCCGAAAAGTTCCAGAGATGTAGAGGAAAGGAATGCAAAGATGATTCTGGAGAGGAGCGAAAGCAACAGGGTAGTTGTTATGGGGGACTTTAACGTTCCAAATATTGACTAGAAACGCTTTAGTTCGAGTACTTGAGATGGGTCTATTTTTGTCCAATGTGTGCAGGAGGGTTTCCTGACACAGTATGTAGATAGGCCAACGAGAGGCGAGGCCATATTGGATTTGGTACTGGGTAATGAACCAGGACAGGTGTTAGATTTGGAGTTAGGTGAGCACTTTGGTGATAGTGACCACAATTCGATTACGTTTACTTTAGTGATGGAAAGGGATAGGTATATACTGCAGGGCAAGAGTTATATCTGGGGGAAAGGCAATTATGATGCGATGAGGTAAGACTTAGGATGCATCGGATGGAGAGGAAAACTGCAGGGGATGGGCACAATGGAAATGTGGAGCTTGTTCAAGGAACAGTTACTGCGTGTCCTTGATAAGTATGTACCTGTCAGGCAGGGAGGAAGTGGTCGAGCACGGGAACCGTGGTTTACTAAAGCAATCGAAACACTTGTCAAGAGGAAGAAGGAGGCTTATGCAAAGATGAGACATGAAGGTTCAGTTAGGGTGCTCGAGAGTTACAAGTTAGCTAGGAAGGACCTAAAAAGAAAGCTAAGAAGAGCCAGGAGGGGACACGAGAAGTCTTTGGCAGGTAGGATCAAGGATAACCCTAAAGGTTTCTATAGATATGTCAGGAATAAACGAATGACCAGGGTAAGAGTAGGGCCAGTCAAGGACAGTAGTGGGAAGTTGTGCTTGGAGTCCGAGAAGATAGGTGAGGTGCTAAATGAATATTTTTCATCAGTATTCACACAGGATAAAGACAATGTTGTAGAGGAGAATACTGAGATTCAGGCTACTAGACTAGAAGGGCTTGAGGTTCATAAGGAGGAGGTGTTAGCAATTCTGGAAAGTGTGAAAATAGATAAGTCCCCTGGGCCAGATGGGATTTATCCTAGGATTCTCTGGGAAGCTAGGGAGGAGATTGCTGAGCTTGTGGCTTTGATCTTTAAGTCATCTTTGTCTGCAGGAATAGTGCCAGAAGACTGGAGGAGAGCAAATGTTGTCCCCTTGTTCAAGAAGGGGAGTGGAGACAACCCCGGTAACTATAGACCAGTGAGCCTTACTTCTGTTGTGGGCAAAATCTTGGAAGGGTTTATAAGAGATAGGATGTATAATCATCTGGAAAGGAATAATTTGATTAGAGATAGTCAACACGGTTTTGTGAACGGTAGGTCGTGAGTTCTTTGAGAAGGTGACCAAACAGGTGGATGTGGGTAAAGCAGTTGATGTGGTGTATATGGATTTCAGTAAAGCATTTGATAAGGTTCCCCACGGTAGGCTACTGCAGAAAATATGGAGGCATGGGATTCAGGGTGATTTAGCAGTTTGGATCAGAAATTGACTAGCTGGAAGAAGACAAAGGGTGGTGGTTGATGGGAAATGTTCAGACTGGAGTCCAGTTACTAGTGGTGTACCACAAGGATCTGTTTTGGGGCCACTGCAGTTTGTCATTTTTATAAATGACCTGGAGGAGGGCGTAGAAGGATGGGTGAGTAAATTTGCAGATGACACTAAAGTCGGTGGAGTTGTGGACAGTGTGGAAGGATGTTACAAGTTACAGAGGGACATAGATAAGCTGCAGCGCTGGGCTGAGAGGTGGCAAATGGAGTTTAATGCAGAAATGGAGTTTAATGCAGAAAAGTGTGAGGTGATTCATTTTGGAAGGAATAACAGGAAGACAGAGTACTGGGCTAATGGTAAGATTCGTGGCAGTGTGGATGAGCAGAGAGATCTCGGTGTCCATGTACATAGATCCCTGAAAGTTGCCACCCAGGTTGAGAGGGTTGTTAAGAAGGCGTCCAGTGTGATGGCTTTTCTTGGTAGAGGGATTAAGTTTCGGAGCCATGAGATCATGTTGCAGCTGCACAAAACTCTGGTGCGGCCGCATTTGGAGTATTGCGTGCAATTCTGGTCGCCGCATTATAGGAAGGATGTGGAAGCATTGGAAAGGGTGCAGAGAAGATTTACCAAAATGTTGCCTGATATGGAGGGAAGATCTTATGAGGAAAGGCTGAGGGACTTGAGACTGTTTTCGTTAGAGAGAAGAAGGTTAAGAGGTGACTTAATTGAGGCATACAAGATGATCAGAGGATTGGATGGGGTGGACAGTGAGAGCCTTTTTCCTCGGATGGTGATGTCTAGCACGAGGGGATATAGCTTTAAATTGAGGGAAGATAGATATAGGACAGATGTCAGAGGTAGGTTCTTTACTCAGAGAGTAGTAAGGGCGTGGAATGCCCTGCCTGCAACAGTAGTGGACTCGCCAACACTAAGGGCATTCGAATGGTCATTGGATAGACATATGGACGATAAGGGAATAGTGTAGATGGGCTTTAGAGTGGTTTCACAGGTCAGCGCAACATCGAGGGCCGAATGGCCTGCACTGTGCTGTAATGTTCTATGTTCTAAGGTTCAACCGGCTATCGATCAAAGAGCCAAACAGCAGTTAGTTAGTTCAAGATCAATGGTACTTTATTTACACACAAGATTAACTTACACATGCAACATAAACACTACTAGTTAAACTACACCTAACAACTATGACGACCTGTACTTAACTTCAGGCACCCAGCTTAGGTCAGAGGAACAGTGGCCTTTGTTCGAATCTGGGTCTATCGGGTCTGGAGAAGTAACTGCTGCTCAGCTGGGCTCATCCGTCTGGTAGCGAGTGTTGAACTTGAACTTGCTTCTGGTGGGGCTGCGATTGGAGGTAGACGTTGCCGGAGCACCAGGTCCAAGAGAGGCCGAACACATGGTGGTCTCTCTTTTTATCCTTGGGGGTTTTCGCACTCTTTTGGGCGGTCCTTCAGTTTGGACCCCACTAATTGGGTAACTCCTGATCACTGTGTTCGATTCGAACCAATAAAGGGGCGTGTGCCTTGATGGCTGGGCGTGTCCCAAGCGGTCATTGACCCTGTTGTTTACGCTTCCCGAGTACAGGGAGCGGCGCCGAAATGTCTGGGGTATCGGTCACCTGAGTATCAGTCCTTTGTCTGGCGGAGATGGGCCATCAAATGCTAATCCATTGGGGGTTTCGATACCGTTTGGATTCCTTATTCGCAAATATACGTTCCGGCTCTGAGCCTGCCTGAACCTCGCATTGTCCATTTTTCCCGATATGCTTTGCGACCTTCCCTGTTCCTGGTTGTGAGAGGCCATCCCTGATGGCTACACCCTCAACCTCCCATCCAACAACCCTCCCCATCCCCACCCCTCCCTCCCCCCTTCGGACTTCAGATAACCAACCCACTCAGCTCCAAAACGTGCCCTCTCCAACGCCCACCCCCCGCCCCAAACCCACCCAACCTACACTCGTTGCCTTCCCCCACAGAAAACAGAAAACATTCCTCAGCCCCCACCCCCAGGTAACCAGCCGCAGCCCTTCCCCCCCACTTCACTCCTGTTGACTAGCCTAGCTGCTAGCAGTGTGACCCCCCCACTTGCACCCCAACATCTTGATGAATTTGAATGGGATAGCCCTCCCATCTTGTGTGGCCTTCGTCTACTTCAAAATCCGCTCCCTGTGCAGATATCTCTGCAGATGGACTATGACCGTCCGCAGTGAATCCCTGGATCTGGGGTTCTGTCGCAACAACCGATGGGCCCGGTCCACCTTGGAAAGTGTTGCAAAGACCCACTTCCTAACCAACTTCACGAACATCCTCGCCACGTATTCTGTGGCGTTCGTACCTTCAATGACCTCCTGCAGCCCAACAATCATCAAGTTCTGGCGCCTGGACCTGTTCTCCTCCTGGTCATCCACCTTGGCCTTCAATACCTTTTGGGCCTCTGCCAACAATGCGACTTCTGCCTCCGAAGGGGCAGTCCGGTTGCTGTGGTCTGTGACCGCCTCCTCCACCACCCGAATCGTTGTGCCCTGTGATTTCAATCGCTGTTCCACCCTATCCAAAGTCACACGAATGGATGTCACCATCACCTCAATCACGTTGGACAGGTCCTTCAACATCGCCAGTCTTTGCTTTTGGAATTCCCCCGCAAGGAATTCCACTGACTTCTCTGTTGCCCATTGGGACGGCATCGATGACATGGGGAGCCGTGCCATTTTCTCATCCACTCCGCCACGAGGGCCTTCTGAGTCTGACGAGGGCCCTTTATTCAACTTCTGTCTTGTGTGGTATCCTATAGACATCCCGCACTGGAGGAGGAACCAGCAAACTTCAATTACTCTGCCTTTCTTCCCAAAACTGCACCTGTTGTCCAGACAAAAAGGTCCAAGAACCAAGTCTCCAAGCAAGAACCATTTTGTGTGCGACCACTGACCTCATAGTCGCCACTGGAAGTCCAGTCACTCCACAATAACCGAAGCCCCTCATTCTGGCCCCATTCTAGTTAATCTCCCTCCTCATCCTCTCCAAGGCCTCAATATCTTTCTTAAAGCATGGAGCCCAGAATTGAACCCAATCTTCCAGCTGGGGCCAATAGTGTGATATATATATAGGTCTAGTATGACTCGCCAGGGTCCCAGGTTCGATTCCTGGCTTGGGTCACTGTCTGTGCGGAGTCTGCACGTTCTCCCCGTGTCTGCGTGGGTTTCCTCCGGGTGCTCCGGTTTCCTCCCACAAGTCCCGAAAGACGTGCTGTTAGGTAATTTGGACATTCTGAATTACCCCTCTGTGTACCCGAACAGGCACCGGAGTGTGGCAACTCGGAGATTTTCACAGTAACTTCATTGCAGTGTTAATGTAAGCCTACATGTGACATAAACCCCTTCAATTCCTTTGCCGTGGCTGTCACCCTCCCTGCCCTGGATTTTGACCTGTCCAATTCCTGATCAATGACTGTGTTAAAATCTCCCCCCATGATCAGGCTATGTGGCTTTAAGTCTGGGATCTTACCTAACACCCGCCTCATAAATTCCACATCATCCCAGTTCGGAGCATATACGTTCATGAATACCACTCGCACCCCTTCCAGCTTCCCACTCACCATTATGTATCTGCCCCCCTTGTCTGACACGATTCTCCCTGCCTCAAATGCCACCTATTTATTACTCAGAATCGCTACCCTCCTGGTCTTTGAGTCCAGCCCTGAGTGGAGCACTTGGCCAACCCACCCCTTCCTCAATCTAGTCTGTAACCTTTAGGTGTGTCTCTTGTAACATTGCCACATCCGCCTTCAGCCCCCTCAGGTGCGCGAGCACTCTTGACCGGCCCATTCAGCCCTGTAACGTTCCACGTGATCAGCCTGGTCAGGGGACTCAACGTGCCCCCCTGTCGACTAGCCATCACCCTTTTTAGGCCAGCCTTCAGCTCACGTCCCCGGCCTCCTCGATCCCGCCCTCGGGCATCCGCCATCCTCGACCTCCCATTTGTCCCCTAGTAACAGTTCCTCCCCTGTCAGCAAAGTAGCTACCGCCCCCCCCCCTTCCCCTGCCCACCCTCCCCCTGGTAACAGCACCAGAAACCCAACCCCCCCATATCAAGCTCAAGCTCATCACCTGCTCGTCCCCCACTGTGCTTCCGTGAGCCAGCTGAGGTAGCTGACCTGAAAGCTCCCGCCCATGGCACCACACTGACTGTCTCCCCTATGTTCTCTCACCTCCAACCCCCCCCCCCCCCCCCCCCCCCGGCTTGGACATACATATTCAAAGTATCACATTCCCCAGTAAACAAACAGTAGAAAAAACCATGGAAAAACAACCTCCCCCATCCAGCTCCCAGTAAAACAAAGTTAACTTTAGACTCCGAAACAGCCCCAAATTGCACATAACACTACTTATTCAAATCAGCACAAAAGTGATTGTCAACAAATGGCCACAACAATACTCTCCCCAAAGCTCCAGTGTCTTTAGTTCACATTCAGTCTTTGTTCCTTGATGAAATCAATGCATCGTCTGGTGTTTCAAAATAAAATTTCCGGTCCTCATGTGTGACCCACAGACTCGCTGGGTACAGCATCCCGAACTTCACCCCCTTCTTAAAGAGGGCCGATTTTGCCCGAGTAAACCCGGCTCGCCTCTTGGCCAAATCCGCGCCCCGTTCTTGGTAAATGCGCAGCTCACAATTCCCCCACCTGCTGCTCCGCTCTTTCTTGGTCCACCGCAGAATGTGTTCCTTGTCCAGGAACCGGTGCATACGTACCACCATTGCCCCTGGCGGCTCGTTCACTCGGGACTTCCTCGCGAGGGCTCTGTGCGCTCTGTCCACTTCCAGGGGCCGAGGGCACGCCTCAGCCCCCATCAGCTTCTCCAGCATGTTCGTCACATAGGCCCTCGCATCCGATCCCTCGCTGCCCTCCGGGAGGCCAACGATTCTCAGGTTCTGCCTGTTGGACCTGTTCTCCAGGTCCTCCAGCTTCTCCTGCATTCTGTTCTGGTGGTCGTTCATCATTTCCACCTTGGTCTCCAGCACGGTTATATACTCCTCGTGCTCGAGCACCTTTTTCACCACCTCCTGAATCGCACGCCTGTGGGTTTCTTGACCCTGCACCACCTGATCAATCGAAGTCTTGATCGGATCCAGCGTGTCCTTCTTAAGCTTGGCGAAGCATTCTTCAAAATACTTCACCACCTGCTCTGTCGGCCACTGTGCCAAGTCCCCGGGGCCCTGCTGCCCCGCCTTGCTTTCCCGCGTTGCCGGCTCTGCTCGCATCTTTCTTATAAAATGTTGTCTTCTCACACGGCCACTTCTGGCCCAATTCTCCATACACCGGAGGGGGATTTCTCCTCACTGTCTCACTCTTCACTGCTATAGCCCATAAAAACCGAGGGAAAAAGGTCCAAACTTCCGTTACAGGCGGGAGCAATCAAATGTGCGACCTATTCCTCCATGGCCGCCACCGGAAGTCCGAATGCAGCAATTAAATTGAATGAGGTAAATCACTGCTTCACCCTCAGGAGGTGTTTGGAGCCTTGGGCCTACCTACACCACATGGACTGCAGCGGTTCGAGAAGGTAGCTCGCCGCCGCCTTCTCGAGGGCAATTAGGGACAACGCCAGCGTCGTCCACACGCCATGAGAGAATTTTAAAAAGCGGAAGGAAGAGAAGCAGACCGCGAGGGAACGAGATGTTGCAGAGATGGGAAAAGAAGAGTTAAGATGGTGGACAGGCTTTTTGTGGGGGGGGGGGGCATCAGGATGTGAGTTATTTGCTGCAGGAATTCTAGCCTCTGACCTGCCCTGGTAGCCACAGTATCTATCTGGCTAGTCCAGTTCAGTTTCTGGCCAATGGTAACTCCCGGAATGTTGGTGGTGGAGATTCAGTGATGGTAATGCCATTGTCTGTCAAGGGGCGATGGTTAGATCCCCTCAGAGGTCCCCCTTAGATCCTGGAGGTGGTCTTTGCCTGCCACGTGTGTGGCACGAAAGTTACTTGCCCAGGTCTTGCTGCATTTGGACATGGACTGCTTCATTATCTGAGGAGTCGCGAATGGTGCTGAACATTGTGCAGGCACCCGCAAACATCCCCACTTCTGACCTTATGATGGAAGGGAGGTCATTGATGAGGCAGCTGAAGATGGTTGGGCCGAGGACACTACCCTGAGGAACTCCTGCAGTGATGTTCTGGAGCTGAGATGATTGACCTCCACCACCCCAACCATCTTCCTCTATACCAGGTTTGACTCCAACCAGCAAAGGGTTTTCCCCCTGATTCCCATTGGCTCCAGTTTAGCTAGGGCTCCTCGATGGCATACTTCATCAAATGCTGCCTTGATGTCAAGGGCAGTCACCCTCACCTCACCTCTGGAGTTCTCCCCTTATTCCTTTTGCCATTAATTGTTGCCTCTGATTGCTCTCTGAAGTGACCTAGCAGCCAGTTCAGTTAGATATACACTACTTATAAAATTCACTCCCCCTGTCACTAACGCACAGTTGCAGCAGTGTTTACTTTCTAAAAGATGCATTAAGGTTTCTTTGGGTGATTTTAATCTGCATATAGATTGGGCAAATCAGATTAGTCACAATATCATAGCGGAGGAATTCCTGGAGTGTATACGGGAAGGTTTCCTGGACCAATAAGTTGAGGAACCAACTAGAGAGCAGGCCATCTTAGACTGGGTACTGTGTAATGAGAAGGGAGTCATTGCCAATCTGGCTGTACGAGACCCCTTGGGGATGAGCGACCATAACGTGATAGAATTTTTTATCAAGGTGGAGAGTGAAGTAGTTGATTCGGAGACTAGGCTGCTGAATCTTAATACAGGAAACTACGATGGTATGACGCGTGACTCGGCTATGATCGATGAGGAAACGTTACTTAAAGGGATGACAGTGGATAGACAATGGCAAACATTCAAGGAGCGCATGGGCCAACTGCAATAATTGTTTACTCCTGTCTGGCGCAAAAGTAAAATGGTGGAAGAGAGACAATCCATGGCTTAGAAAGGAAATTAGAAATAGTATCCGATACAACGAAGAAGCATACAGATTGGCCAAGAAAAATAATAGGTCTGAGGATTGGGAGCAGTTTAGAATTCAGTAAAAAAGGACCAACGGATTGATTAAGATGGGGAAAATAGAGTCCGAGAGTAAGCTTGCAGGGAACATAAAGACTGACTGTAAAAGTTTCTATAGGTAAGTGAAGAGCAAAAGATTGGGGAAGGCAAATGTAGATAGAAGGCTACAGACAGAAACAGGAGAATGCATAATGAGGGAGAAAGAAATGGCTGAGCAACTAAACACATACTTTGGTTCTGTCTTCACAAATGAGGACACAAATCAGATACCAGAAATGTTGGGGAACGCAGGGTTTAGTGAGAGGGAAGAACTGAGGGAGAGCAACATTAGTAGAGAAATGGTGCTGGGAAAACTGATGGGATTGAAGGCGGGTAAATCCCCAGGGCCTGAGAATCTGCATCCCAGAGAGCTTAAGGTGGCGGCTCTGGAGATAGTGGATGCATTGGTGGTCACCTTCCAGGATTCTATAGACTCTGGAACTGTCCCTGCTGATTGGAGGGTAGCTCACGTCACTCCAATATTCAAAAAGGGAGGTAGAGAGAAAGCAGGGAATTATAGACCAGTCAGCCCAACATCGGTAGTGGCAAATTCTCCTGTCCATTATCAAAGATTTTATAGCGGAACACTTTGAAGACAGTTGCAGGATCGGACAGAGTCAGCATGGACTTATGAAGGGGAAATCATGCTTGGCAAATCTACTGGAATTCTTTGAGGATGGAACTAGCAGAGTTGATGAGGGGGATCCATTGGATGTGGTTTATTTGGACTTTCAGAAGGATTTGACTAAGTCCAGCATGGGATTGGGGAAAGTGTATTAAGATAGATAGAAAACTGGTTGGCAGACAGGAAAGACAGAGCAGGAATTAACTGGTCTTTTTCAAATTGGCAGGCAGTGGAGTAGAGCAGGGATCGGTGCTGGGAACCCAGATATTCATAATCAAGATTAATGATTTAGGAGAGGGAACGAGATGTAATATCTCCAAATTTGCAGATGACACCAAGTTGGGTGGGAGGGTGAGCTGTGAGGAGGATGCAGAGATGCTTCAGTGTGATTTGGACAAGTTGAGTGAGTGAGTGGGCAAATGAATGGCAGATGCCGTATAATTTGGACTATTGCAAAGTTATCCACTTTGGTAGCAAAAACGGAAAGGCAGACTATTATCTGAATGGCCATAAATTAGGAGCGGAGAATGTGCAACAAGGCCTGGGTGTCCTCGTACACCAATTGCTGAAGTTAACAATGCAGGTCCAACAGGGGGTAAAGAGGGCAAATATTGGCCTCCATGGTGAGAGGATTCGAGTATAGGAGCAGGAATGTCCTGCTCCTGAGGGATTTCAGTAGTTGAATAGCAAGTCAGACTCAATTGATGCTGGAAGTTTATAATAATATAATAATAATCGCTTATTGTCACAAGTAGGCTTCAATTAAGTTACTGTGAAAAGCCCCTAGTCACCACATTCCGGCGCCTGTTCGGGGAGGCTGGTACAGGAATTGAACCCACGCTGTTGGCATTGTTCTGTATTACAAGGCAGCGATTTAGCCCACTGTGCTAAACCAGCCCCTAAAGTTGCAACTAAAGATGGAAAATTCTGGGAGTGCCCAGAACCCAGGGAGCCAGGGCAGCACGGTGTCTGTGCGGAGTCTGCACGTTCTCCCCGTGTCTGCGTGGGTTTCCTCCGGGTTCTCCGGTTTCCTCCCACAGTCCAAAGATGTGCAGGTTAAGTGGATTGGCCACGATCAATGCACATAGTTATGGCGATGGGGAGGGGGAGTGGGCATAGGTAGTGTGCTTTATCAGAGGGTGGGTGCATAATATATATTACTGAAATGAAAGGGGATCAGGGGTTATGGGGAGAAGGCAGGAGAATGGGGATGAGAAAATATCAGCCATGATTGAATGGCGGAGCAGACTCGATGGGCCGAATGGCCTAATTCTGCTCCTATGTCTTATGGTCTTATGGAAAGGCATGTTTCTGAAGCTTCTTCTCACTTGCACTTGCCTGGAGTGACATACTTCGACACACACAGGCCTCTTCTCTGCAAACAAAAGGAATATGTTCAAGCCGCAGCCATTTTTGAATTACCTGGGAGTTTGGGGAAGCCATAGTTCTTCGTTGCTTTCTCCACGGCAACGCATCGGCCAATCAATTAGCACTCTGTTCTCCTGTAGTAT
This sequence comes from Scyliorhinus torazame, assembly GCF_047496885.1. Lineage (NCBI taxonomy): Eukaryota > Metazoa > Chordata > Chondrichthyes > Carcharhiniformes > Scyliorhinidae > Scyliorhinus > Scyliorhinus torazame. The sequence goes on from NC_092708.1 coordinate 14,954,000, forward strand.
AAACGTTTTGAAATTTGGTGTTCTTGCATTTGTTCTGATGAATGCATGACAAAAAGCTTCAGCAACATGTCTCTTTTTTCAGCATAATTATACCTAATCACAGCGGTTTGGTCTCTCAGGGACTCAAGGGATTTGGGGAACGAGCAGGAAGGTGGAGTTGAAGCCGATGGGCAGCTATTATCGTATTGAATGTCGGAGCAGGCTCGATGAGCTGGCCGGTCGCCTCGTGCGTCTATTTCTTGTGCTCTTGTTTGTAATCTCTCCTCATCATCTGACTCTTGGATCCCTGGTAATGTTCTGATGAATCAGCGCTGCAATGAAATTAAGACATTAGGAGGAAGTCTTTTGGCTTCCTGCATCCTCACTGGGTAATACAAACCTTGACATCAACTTGCCTGGAACCCGAGGGTACAGTGTACGTTCAGAGGAGGAGAAGTTTAAACTAATCTGCGCTCTATCAATGGAAGAAGCTCTCAGGGGAGATGGTAAAAGTGCCTGGTATCGATTCAATAACAGATTGCAGAGGCTCCTTTCAGACAATATCATTTTTGATTCCAGTACCTGAGTAATTTGAGCTCTGATGTGCGCCGAGTGTTGTGCAGCTTGAGAGAAACACGTGACTTTAACCCTTTCGTTTCCAAAGCTCTCCACTGGGGGGGGGGAACCTTGGTCCCAGAAACTGTTTTGGTGACTCGGTGAATGTTTAGGAAGAGGAATTGTTGTTTTAGTATTAGAAGTTTGGTTCAATTTTCTTTTATCAGGGCCGCCCCGTTAAAGATGATTGGCAGTGTTGGGGTGGGGGGGGGGGGAGGGGGGAGGTGCATTTAAAACGGGTGGGTCTGCAGTTGGCAAAATAGTCACAGAAGTTGCCTCAATAACTCAGCAGCCCCGACAGTGGAACGAGAAACAAACGGGAAAACAAACGTTTCAGGCTGATGATCTTTCGGCCGAGATTGCTGGAGGTCTGTAAGCGGGCGGAGGGCCAGGGGAGGTGTTACAGGGAGGGTTTGTGATGGGGTGGAGGACAGGAGAGGTTCTAAATGATATTAGGGATGTTGTTGAGAAAGAGGACACAATGGGGCGAGCAGTATTGTCACGAGCACTCCGTCCCGTCCATTAGAGAAAGGCAACGATTGTGAGACTTTGGAGAGCTGTCGGCTTTCTCAGCAACTGGTCCAAGACAGAAGTGGCCCGTGGGGGGGGGGGGTGGGGGGGGGGGGGGTGGGGGGGGGGTGTGTGGGGGGGGGGTTAAACCCTGAATACCTGCCCTCCATTCCTGGGTGGTCAACTGTGACGAAGGACGTGATTTGCCGTCTTGTCGTCCCACTTGGTATCGGGAGGAGGCTGCTGAATCCCGCAAGACAAAGCAACCTGGACCTCGCCCTCGCTGGGTGTGGTCCAGACCAGCCATTAAGCTCATTGGAATATGCGTCCACGGGATTCTCCCGGTGCCTGGGACCTAACGAGCCTGGGAGAACTCGCCAGGGCGCCGTTTAGTACTGGTTACCAGAAATGTGGACCAGTCGCAATGGCACCTGGAGCGCTGGTCACCACATTCCCTCCTGTGGTCTCGTCCGCACTTAGGGTGTCTCTGCCGCTGGAGCGTCGATGCTCGCCGCTGCATTTGATGCCGTTCACAAGCCTTGGGCCATTTTCCTGCCTTCATGGTTTCATGGGGAGATGGTGGTGTGGCGCTAATGTCACTGGAGCAGTAATCCAGGGGCCCAGGTTAATGGGCGTGGGTTCAAATCCCACCATGGCAGGGTGGAATTTAAAATCAGTTAATAAATCTGGAATATAAAACTAGTCTCAGTAATGGCGATCATGAGACTAGCATCGATCGTTGTGGTAAACCCATCCGGTTCAGTAATGTCCTTCAGGGAGGAAATCTGCCGTCCTTACCCGGTCTGGCCTACACGTGACTCCAGACCCACAGCAATGTGGCTGACTCTTAACCTCCCTCTGAAATGGCCGAGCCAGACACTCGGTTCGAGGGCAGACAACAAATGCTGACCTGATCTTGCCAGTGACATCCACATCTCGCTGAAAGATTAATTAAAAACCATACATAAGTTCAAACTCCAGCCATCGTAAGCATTGGAATGAAGTTGCATCTGAGTCTGAGAACTGGTTGAATTGGGCTCAGCTGTGATGCTTCACGCAGTTGAAGAGCCTGGCTGTCGAGGGCTCCTCTGGGTGAACGATGATGTCTTGGCTGAGGTACTCAGGGGCTGCCGGCTTGCTGAACCTGTTCCCACTGAAGTGGGAGGAAAATGAGGGAGAGGGGGACAGAGACAGACATGGAGAGGGCGAGGGAGAGAGAGAGGCAGGTTGGAGAAACTGGGATTGATTCCCTTAGGGCAGAGATTACACAGAAGAGATTTAACAGAGGGGTTTTGATAGAGCAAACACGGTGAAATTGTGACAGGAATGATCAGTCGCCAGAGGAGGTAAATGTGCTAAAGAGCCAGGGGAGGAGATGAAGAGCATTTTGTTTTGACACAGTCCAGTTATTGTGATCGGGAAAGCGCTGGCTGAAAGGGCGGTGGAACCAGATCCTGTAGGAATTTTTGAAAAGGGCAATTGGATAAATTTGCTGGGTTACGGGGAAAGTGCAGGGATATTGGGAATCGTTTCAAAGAGATAGCACAGGTGGAATGGGCTGAACGGCCTCCGCCTGTGCCTCTGCGAAAGAGACACACAAGGCCTGCTCGCTGTGGGTGGAATATACCTCATTAAAGATGCAAAAGGCCAGACTTGTTCCTTGTTAATGCACTCAGCCCCCAGCGAGGAAGTAACGCTGACGTTCTTGCTTTAAGGCTGTGGCTGACTCCCTCTGCTCTTTTTGACGCTGCCGATCAATTTTCTCCCACTAACTCAGCAAGTCAGCGCCGGAGCCAACGGGGTGCAGCACTCGCACACCCAACAGTCCTCAGCCTCCCGAAGGACACCTGTTTTCCTCCCCCTGTACTCGATGGAGTGCACACTCCTCTGGTGAGCCCTCTATGTATTATTTATCATGGTCTATTTTGTGTGTTTGCAGACAGTGCTCTTGCCAATAAGCGTCGGTCATCCCCAGTGTGAAGTTTTAACTTTGTGCTCTGTCACTTTGCAACGAGGTGATGCTGTCACCCGACGAACCATCCCATCAATATTTTAAAACGTGTCCAGGAGACTGCGACAGCAGCAGATGGAGAATTGTATGGCGAGCTAATCGAGCAAATCCAGTACAGTTTGTGCATATTGTGCAAGGATAATGCAGAGGGAGCTTGGGAGGTTTGTTCAGGGAGGATGCTCATTACTTAGTACATTAATGAGCTGGGCACAATACCAGGAGCTGGCATGCTCCTGCTGGATAAATGGGTACTCCGGGAGGTAGCTGCCCCGGCTGGCGCTTTAAGAGTTAATCAGCAAGCGATTTCCCTTTCCCAGCACACTATTCCCCAAGGGATCCCTGCACAGTCCTGGAGAAAGAGTTATTAGCAGAGGAGCAGTAAAACTGCCCCCTCACAAAGGTCAGCAGTTAAAATGTGGGGTGTTGCCAAGCGATATGGCATTATCGTTCTGTCTGCAGCCAGTATTCCGACTGTCACCCAGAATTCCCACTCCATCGTCTAATACTCGCTCCTCAACGTCCGGCATTCCGATTCTGACACTCAGAATCCCCACACGACCAAACAAAATTCCTGCTCTATCAGCCGGAATTCTCATTCTGCCATCCAGTATTCTCATTTGGTAAAAAAGAAGAAAAGACAAACTTTGCCTTTATATAGCGCCGTCCACATCCCAGCTTTGTATACAGCTTTCCTCGAAAGGCAGCGGAAGCAGAGTCTTTGAATATTTTTTAACTCTGAATTGGGCGGATTCATGATCAATAGGAGAGCTGGAAGATTATCGGGGGAGAGCAGAAATCTGGCGTTCGGTTTACAATCAGGTCAACATGATCGTATTGAATGACGGGGCAGGCTCGAGGGGCCGAGTGGCCTTCTCCTGCTACTAATTCATGTGTCCATAAGTACTTTCTGACGTGTAATCACTGCTGTAATGTAGCAAACACAGCAGCCAAATTGAGGACAGCAAAACGCCACAAACAGCAAGATTCTAATGGACCAAATAATCTGCTTTTGTCATGTTGATTGAAGAATACAAATTGGCCTCAGGACACCAGTGGGAACTCCCCCATTCTTCATCGAGCTAGGGTCGTCCGATTATTTAGATGGAGCCCGGGGTGAATGGACGGCACATCTGACAGTGAGGTCTCCCTCAGTACTGACCACCTGACAGTGCAGAGCTCCCTCAGAACTGGCCCTCTGACAGTGCAGCGCTCCCTCAGCACTGACCCTCTGACAGTGCAGCGCTCTTTCCGTACTGACCCTCTGACAGTGCAGCGCTCCCTCAGTACTGACCCTCTGACAATGCAGCATTCCCTCAGTACTGACCCCTCTGACAGTGCAGTGCTCCCTCAGTACTGACCCTCTGACAGTGCGGCGCTCCCTCAGTACTGACCCTCTGGCAGTGCAGCTCTCCCTCAGTACTGACTCTCTGACAGTGCAGCACTCCCTCAGTACTGACCTTCTGACAGTGCAGCGCTCTTTCCGTACTGACCCACTGACAGTGCAGCGCTCCCTCAGCACTGACCCTCTGACAGTGCAGCATTCCCTCAGTACTGACCCCTCTGACAGTGCAGCACTCCCTCAGTACTGACCCTCTGACAGTGCAGCGCTCCCTCAGTGCTGACCCTCTGACAGTGCAGCACTCCCTCAGTACTGTCCCGTTGACAGCACAGCACTCCCTCAGTACTGACCCTCTGACAATGCAGCGCTCCCTCAGTACTGACCCTCTGACAGTGCAGCAGGCTCTCAGTACAGACCCCCTGACAGTACTGACCCTACAACAGTGCAGCACCCCCTCAGTACTGACCCTCTGACGGTGCAGCGCTCCCTCACTACTGATGCACTGACAGTTCAGCACTCCCTCAGCACTGCCCCTCTGACAGTGCAGCGCTCCCTCAGTACTGACCCTCTGACAGTGCAGCACTCCCTCAGTACTGACCCTCTGACAGTGCAGCGCTCCCTCAGTACTGCCCCTCTGACAGTGCAGCGCTCCCTCAGTACTGACCCTCTGACAGTGCAGCGCTCCCTCAGTACTGACTCTCTGACAGTGCAGCATTCCCTCAGTACTGTCCCTCTGACAGTTCAGCGCTCCCTCAGTACTGACCCTCTGACAGTTGAAGTTGAAAACTCACCACTATTCTTAGAATTCCCCCTATACCCAAAAGGGTCGACATTCTAAATGGTGAACAGGGATTCTCACTCCCTGACTCCTATGCAGACTTAGGTGGGTGCTATTCGGGTCAAACTATATTTTCAAGTTATCCCCCGGTATAACCCATATCTTCATAGAAGATTTCATCTACTTACCACTTAGTAGCATCAATCCTGGGTCACGCGTTGCTAAGTAAGTAAAGTAGACATTGTAATAACCACTGTTTCAGGTTAAAACTTTGTTATTGTATTATTATATTTTTTTCTTTTAAAAGATGCAATCACTGTCTTTACAGAAAAGTAAAAAGATCTTGCTTCTGAATTCTCCTGGTTGGTTGAAGAGACCTTCAGGTCCACCTTGACAATTACTCTTCTTTAAATTCTGGTCTTCCTCAGATGGATTTGCTGTTCTGCTTGGTTGCTATGCTCTATTCTTCCCATGGCCGAGCGATGAGAGCTGACTCTCTCTTCTTTAGCTTTTGGTCTTTCTCAGGTGGATTCAATGTTCTGTTCAGTTGCTAAGCTCTATCTTTCCAATGGCTGAGCTATGAGAGCTGACTCTGCTGTCTGTCCCCTGTCTTAGGATTTATATCCCCCTTCTAGCAGTTATTAAGTTTTTATGACATTATTGTAAAGTAACTTTATTTTACTTCTGATTGTAAAAGGTACCTTTAATCTGAATTGTTTCTAATATGACTATGTATTCATATTGAGCATGACCTCAGCTCATCGAACTCTGATTACATTGTATCCTTTGTGATGTTCAAAAGTGCTTTGATTCCAAAGGGGAGTTACTTCTGGTTTCTGTCATTTCTAAAGTTTTGTTATCAAATAGTGCCCCCAGCTCAGAACTCTGACTCCGATTTGGGTCTAACCTGTGTTCCTGTAGACACGTTGTCTCCAGCTTCCCATATTCACTGGTGTCAGCAGAATTTCACACCTAAATATTTGTCACCTAATTCAACTGAAAATCTTATCCATTCTTTTCCAGTTGCTTACTAAAATAATTAACTTCAAAGAAGGTGCAAAATATTGCTTTTTTCCATATAACTAAAAGTTCAATCTGCTGTGACTTAAAAAACATGCGTCAGTTTTACAGTTTGAACAGTCACGAGTTGTTTTCTTAACGCCTGTTTGATAAAGGCTATCTGCAGCTGCTGTTAATCCTTCGTGGGATTTTTCCCTACATTCTCTCATGCACTCTTAGGTCAGGTATTGCCAGACCTCCATGTTTCAAATGACATAGTTTTCCATTTTTCTTGTACACCCCGTCTTGGCATTTGAAACATAACTGTATCTTTCGGTCAATTATCCCCCCCCCCCATCCAATTGTACTGACTAACATATATCCCCGATCTTTGTCAATTGTATGTACATGTCATGATTTTAAATTGTGCACCGAAATCGATTGTAAATGTATCCATATCTCAGACCAGTGTCGATAGAGTCTTTTTCCATTCTTTCCTCAAGTCCAATCACCATGAACCATAGCTGTAGCTGCTCAGGAAGGTAACGCAATGGCTATATCCGTGTGTTCCACTACCCCCAAAGCATTTTACTTCCTTGGGGTAGCAGCACCGTAAAAGCTTCCTCATGTCCCTTAGAAAATGCACACAACTCAGTCCATCAGTGACGAAAAAGATCTTTTGTCCAACACTGGCTGTTAAGAGTCCCATTTTTCCGTCATTCAAATTGCCTTCCGTTTCTCATTGGAATGGTAAATTATGATATCATGTACTATCCACTGATTCCCTTGCTTTATTAGTTTAAAAGGTTCAATCAATCCTGCTTCTATTCCTGGCTTCCTCACATTAATGTCTACATTGTCCTGAACCATGTACGTCTGCCAGCCCCTCGTTTACATGACATAATATCTTTCTGCCAAATTTCCACCAAATCTCTTTCGTCTGTTATCATTTCCCTTACAACATGAAGTGTATATTTGCCATTATAACATTTGCACCATAATAAGCCAACAGTATTCACAAAACCACCCCAAGGAAATCATTAGGCACATTTAATACATTCAACTTTTGGGGTACAACCTAATTGAATCCTCTTTCGTCACATCGAACCATCACTTTTTCTTTTTCCAGATAAATTCTCCCTATTGTTAAATACACAGTCAAAAAAAATAAAGTCTTATCTTAACACATTGCTCATTACCTAACCACACAAATAGCTCGTGTGTTACAACTTTACATATTTTCAGCAGTTATCACAATTTCAACACTAAAAGATAAAGTACAATATTGACACATCCCTTCATGGCTTTGGGACCAATGGTCATTACATACAAAATATGGTGTGGTAACAACATCAGTATTATTCGTGATGTTGCGTGCAGTTAAATCAAGAAAACACACTGAACTACCACTATTATACTTTGTTTATCTATCCCATATTTACCCCCTCTATTAAAACATTCACACAGTTTAGAAAAATGCTCATCCTTGGTGATTGCTGATCAAGTTCTTGAACGGCACACATACTACCCCCATTATTATACATACTGAAATCCTCGTGCTGGTTCATCTTATGCCATGGCTTGCCTTCTTTCTCAATCTCTATTTAACTCTGTCAGATTCTGTTCTGCTGCTTTTGGCTGGAAGCTTATCAATTGTATCTGTAGACTTCACTCTTCTCTTTATCATGAGTTATGGTCCAACATCACCCAATCCTATCCTAATTGTTCTATATTCAACTATCTGCCACCTATTTTAATTTAGTGCGCTTTAAACCTCCCTCTTACTAAAATAAACTACAAAATTCCAGCACTCTTTCCTTACCAATTGGACATCTCTATGCCAAGCCATGTTAAGTTCCTTTCTCATACATATACAACAGTCTCTAACAATATGCATGACATTTCTTCCTTAATAACTATTACAGCTCTCCAATGCAATATTGTTCGCTGCATTGGTTACACATTTCCCGCCGTGGCATCAAGCTGCAAAAATTCTTAAACTATTGTCAGTTAGCATGTGGGGTTTTCTCGTCAGTCGCTGCTGTCTGCCGAGACCCTTAATAACTCCACCGCGTAGTATGTACCCCGTGGAGACCGCAGGTCATCCATCAGCTGATGTCCAGGACACATGTCCAGTAAGAGATGTGTGACCGAAGGTTTCACTGCTCAGTAATAATTGACTATTTTGATTTGTTTCTAACCCGTAAAGTTTTACTCCGGGCTCTGTCATTTAATTCTCGCAAATATATAGTCAATTGTATCATTAGTTTTCCCCCAATTCTGTCTAAATATTTTTATCTGGAGTGTAGTTCTCTTTCTTCGTCCAAACAAGTATGTCTGTATTATTTTTTCCATCTGAAAATTCAAATGAACAGGTCAAGGGTTGAAAGGGCCCTATTCTTTAATTTGTATTTTCTATTTTTGTTTGGATACTCCCTCTCCAGGACTTCCTGATTTTCTTTGCCATCGTTTCTTCCCTTTTACTTTTTTTTTGAATGGCTTGTTTTCCTTATCATTTATGTACATCATACAATTAAGGTCTGTTGAGCCTCCTCCATCTGTCATTGCACCCCTGAGTGAGATTCGAAGAATCTCAAACTCCTCCTCTTTTGCTCGCTCGGTGATCCAATCTGGTCGAAACCAGGAGTTTTTTTTTGCCTCTGTTAATCTTTTCCACTCTTGTTTCATTGCTTCAACTCTCTTGATCGTGTTTCAGAGCAAGAGGATTATTCTAATTGCCATTTTTTGGATTTCATTGTGTCCTTTGTGATGTTCAAAAGTGCTTTGATTCCAAAGGGGTGTTACTTCTGGTTCCTGTCATTTCTAAAGTTTTATTATCAAATAGTGCCACCAGCTCACAATTCTGACTCTGATTTGGGTCTGACATGTGTTCCCGGAGAAACATTGTCTCCAGCTTCCCATATTCATCTGGTGTCAGCAGAATTTCACACCTAAACATTTGTCACCCAATTCAACTGAAAATCTTATCCATTCTTTTCCAACTGCTTACTAAAATAATTAACTTCAAAGAAGGTGCAAAATATTGCTTTTTTCTACATAACTAAAAGTTCAATCTGCTGTGACTTAAAAGATATACGTCAGTTTTACAGTTTGAACAGACGAGGAATAGGGAAAGAGAGGAGTTGAACACGTGGCTACAGGGATGGTGCAGGAGGGAGGGTTTCAGATCTCTGGATAATTGGGGCTCATTCTGGGGTCGGTGGGACCTCTACAAACGAGATGGTCTACACCTGGACCAGAGGGTTACCAATATCCTGGGGGGGAATTTACTAATGATCTTCGGGAGGCTTTAAACTAGTTCAGCAGGGGCTTGGGGACCTGAATTGTAGCTCCAATATACAGGAGGTTGAGAGTAGTGAGGTCATGAGTAAGGTTTCAAAATTGCAGGAGTGTACCGGCAGGCAGGAAGGTGGTTTAAAGTGTGTCTTCTTCAATGCCAGGAGCATCCGGAATAAGGTGGGTGAACTTGCGGCATGGGTTGGTACCTGGGACTTCGATGTTGTGGCCATTTCGGAGACATGGATAGAGCAGGGACAGGAATAGTTGTTGCAGGTGCCGGGGTTTAGATATTTCAGTAAGCTCAGGGAAGGTGGTAAAAGAGGGGGAGGGGTGGCATTTTTAGTCAAGGACAGTATTACGGTGGCAGAAAGGATGTTTGATGAGGACTCGTCTACTGAGGTAGTATGGGCTGAGGTTAAAAACAGGAAAGGAGAAATCACCCTGTTAGGGGTTTTCTATAGGCCTCCGAAAAGTTCCAGAGATGTAGCGGAAAGGATTGCAAAGATGATTCTGGATAGGAGCGAAAGCAACAGGGTAGTTGTTATGGGGGACTTTAACTTTCCAAATATTGACTGGAAACGCTATAGTGATGGAAAGGGATAGGTATATACCGCAGGGCAAGAGTTATATCTGGGGGAAAGGCAATTATGATGCGATGAGGCATGACCTAGGATGCATCGGATGGAGAGGAAAACTGCAGGGGATGGGCACAATGGAAATGTGGAGCTTGTTCAAGGAACAGCTACTGCGTGTCAACAAAGAACAAAGAATTGTACAGCACAGGAACAGGCCCTTCGGCCCTCCAAGCCCGTGCCGACCATGCTGCCCGACTAAACTACAATCTTCTACACTTCCTGGGTCCGTATCCTTCTATTCCATCCTATTCATGTATTTGTCAAGATGCCCCTTAAATGTCCCTATCGTCCCTGCTTCCACCACCTCCTCCGGTAGCGAGTTCCAGGCACCCACTACATTCTGCGTAAAAAACTTGCCTCGTACATCTACTCTAAACCTTGCCCCTCTCACCTTAAACCTATGCCCCCGAGTAATTGACCCCTCTACCCTGGGGAAAAGCCTCTGACTATCCACTCTGTCTATGCCCCTCATAATTTTGTAGACCTCTATCAGGTCTCCCCTCAACCTGCGTCGTTCCAGTGAGAACAAACCGAGTTTATTCAACCGCTCCTCATAGCTAATGTCCTCCATACCAGGCAACATTCTGGTAAATCTCTTCTGCACCCTCTCTAAAGCCTCCACATCCTTCTGGTAGTGTGGCGACCAGAATTGAACACTATACTCCAAGTGTGGCCTAACTAAGGTTCTATACAGCTGCAACATGACTTGCCAATTCTTATACTCAATGCCCTGGCCAATGAAGGCAAGCATGCCGTATGCCTTCTTGACTACCTTCTCCACCTGTGTTGCCCCTTTCAATGACCTGTGGACCTGTACTCCTAGATCTCTTTGACTTTCAATACTCTTGAGGGTTCCGGGTTCTACCATTCACTGTATATTCCCTACCTGCATTAGACCTTCCAAAATGCATTACCTCACATTTGTCCGGATTAAACTCCATCTGCCATCTCTCCGCCCAAGTCTCCAGACAATCTAAATCCTGCTGTATCCTCCGACAGTCCTCATCGCTATCCGCAATTCCACCAACCTTTGTGTCATCTGCAAACTTACTAATCAGACCTGTTACATTTACCTCCAAATCATTTATATATATATTACAAAGAGCAAAGGTCCCAGCACTGATCCCTGTGGAACACCACTGGTCACAGCCCTCCAATTAGAAAAGCATCCCCCCATTGCTACTCTATGCCTTCTATGGCCTAGCCAGTTCTGTATCCACCTTGCCAGCTCACCCCTGATCCCGTGTGACTTCACCTTTTGTACTAGTCTACCATGAGGGACCTTGATAAGTATGTACCTGTCAGGCAGGGAGGAAGTGGTCGAGCGAGGAAACCGTGGTTTACTAAGGCAGTCGAAACACTTGTCAAGAGGAAGAAGGAGGCTTATGTAAAGATGAGACATGAAGGTTCAGTTAGGGCGTTCAAGAGTTACAAGTTAGCTAGGAAGGACCTAAAGAGAGAGCTAAGAAGAGCCAGGAGGGGACATGAGAAGTCTTTGGCAGGTAGGACCAAGGATAACCCTAAAGCTTTCTATAGATATGTCAGGAATAAACAAATGACTAGGGTAAGAGTAGGGCCAGTCAAGGACAGTAGTGGGAAGTTGTGCGTGGAGTCCGAGGAGATAGGAGAGGTGCTAAATGAATATTTTTCATCAGTATTCACACAGGAAAAAGACAATGTTGTCGAGGAGAATACTGAGATTCAGGCTACTAGACTAGAAGGGCTTGAGGTTCATAAGGAGGAGGTATTAGCAATTCTGGGAAGTGTGAAAATATATAAGTCACCTGGGCCGGATGGGATTTATCCTAGGATTCTCTGGGAAGCTAGGGAGGAGATTGCTGAGCCATTGGCTTTGATCTAAAAGTCATCTTTGTCTACAGGAATAGTGCTAGAAGACTGGAGGATAGCAAATGTTGTCCCCTTGTTCAAGAAGGGGAGTAGAGACAACCCCGGTAACTATAGACCAGTGAGCCTTACTTCTATTGTGGGCAAATTCTTGGAAAGGTTTATAAGAGATAGGATGTATAATCATCTGGAAAGGAATAATTTGATTAGAGATAGTCAACACGGTTTTGTGAAGGGTAGGTCGCGCCTCACAAACCTTATAGAGTTCTTTGAGAAGGTGACCAAACAGGTGGATGAGGGTAAAGCAGTTGATGTGGTGTATATGGATTTCAGTAAAGCGTTTGATAAGGTTCCCCACGGTAGGCTACTGCAGAAAATATGGAGGCATGGGATTCAGGGTGATTTAGCAGTTTGGATCAGAATTTGGCTAGCTGGAAGAAGACAAAGGGTGGTGGTTGATGGGAAATGTTCAGACTGGATTCCAGTTACTAGTGGTGTACCACAAGGATCTGTTTTGGGGCCACTGCTGTTTGTCATTTTTATAAATGACCTGGAGGAGGGCGTAGAAGGATGGGTGAGTAAATTTGCAGATGACACAAAAGTCGGTGGAGTTGTGGACAGTGTGGAAGGATGTTACAAGTTACAGAGGGAGATAGATAAGCTGCAGCGTGGGCTGAGAGGTGGCAAATGGAGTTTAATGCAGAAAAGTGTGAGGTGATTCATTTTGGAAGGAATTACAGGAAGACAGAGTACTGGGCGAATAAGATTCTTGGCAGTGTGGATGAGCAGAGAGATCTCGGTGTCCATGTACATAGATCCCTGAAAGTTGCCACCCAGGTTGAGAGGGTTGTTAAGAAGGCGTACGGTGTGTTAGCTTTTATTGGTAGAGGGATTGAGTTTCGGAGCCATGAGGTCATGTTGCAGCTATACAACACTCTGGTGCGGCCGTATTTGGAGTATTGCATGCAATTCTGGTCGCCGCATTATAGGAAGGACGTGGAAGCATTGGAAAGGGTGCAGAGGAGATTTACCAGAATGATGCCTGGTATGGAGGGAAGATCTTATGAGGAAAGGCTGAGGGACTTGAGGCTGTTTTCGTTCGATTGGATTGGATTTGTTTATTGTCACGTGTACCGAGGTACAGTGAAAAGTATTTTTCTGCGAGCAGCTCAACAGATCATTAAGTATATGAGAAGAAAAGGGAATAAAAGAAAATACATAATAGGGCAACACAACATATACAATGTAACTACATAAGCACTGGCATCGGATGAAGCATACAGGGTGTAGTGCTAATGAGGTCAGTCCATAAGAGGGTCATTTAGGAGTCTGGTGACAGTGGGGAAGAAGCTGTTTTTGAGTCTGTTCGTGCGTGTTCTCAGACTTCTGTATCTCCTGCCCGATGGAAGAAGTTGGAAGATGAAAATGAAATGAAAATCGCTTATTGTCACAAGTAGGCTTCAAAAAATGAAGTTACTGTGAAAAGCCCATAGTCACCACATTCCGGCGCCTGTTCGGAGAGGCTGTTATGGGAATCGAACCGTGCTGCTGGCCTGCCATGGTCTGCTTTCAAAGCCAGCGATTTAGCCCTGTGCTAAACAGCCCCTCGTAAGCCGTGAGAGTGAGTAAGCCAGGTGGGAGGGATCTTTGATTATACTGCCCACTTTCCCCAGGCAGCGGGAGGTGTAGATGGAGTCAATGGATGGGAGGCAGGTTTGTGTGATGGACTGGGCGGTGTTCACGACTCTCTGAAGTTTCTTGTGGTCCTGGGCCGAGCAGTTGCCATACCAGGCTGTGATGCAGCCCGATAGGATGCTTTCTGTGGTGCATCTGTAAAAGTTGGTAAGGGTTAATGTGGACATGCCGAATTTCCTTAGTTTCCTGAGGAAGTATAGGCGCTGTTGTGCTTTCTTGGTGGTAGCATCGACGTGGGTGGACCAGGATAGATTTTTGGAGATGTGCACCCCGAGGAATTTGAAACTGCTAACCATCTCCACCTCGGCCCCGTTGATGCTGACAGGGGTGTGTACAGTACTTTGCTTCCTGAAGTCAATTACCAGCTCTTTAGTTTTGCTGGCATTGAGGGAGAGATTGTTGTCGCTACACCACTCCACTAGGTTCTCTATCTCCCTCCTGTATTCGGACTCATCGTTATTTGAGATCCAGCCCACTATGGTCATATCGTCAGCAAACTTCTAGATGGAGTTGGAACCAAGTTTTGACACGCAGTCGTGTGTGTACAGGGAGTAGAGTAGGGGGCTATGTACGCAGCCTTGCGGGGCGCCGGTGTTGAGGACTATTGTGGAGGAGGTGTTGTTGTTCATTCTTACTGATTGTGGTCTGTTGGTCAGCAAATCGAGGATCCAGTTGCAGAGTGGGGAGCCAAGTCCTAGGTTTTGGAGCTTTGATATGAGCTTGGCTGGGATTATGGTGTTGAAGGCGGAGCTGTAGTCAATAAATAGGAGTCTAATGTCCTTGTTTTCGAGATGCTCTAGGGATGAGTGTAGGGCCAGGGAAATGGTGTCTGATGTGGACCGGTTGCAGCGGTATGCGAATTGCAGTGGATCAAGGCGTTCTGGGAGTCTGTAGGTGATGCGCTTCATGATCAATCTCTCGAAGCACTTCATTACGACTGAAGTCAGGGCCACTGGTCAGTAGTCATTGAGGCACGTTGCCTGGTTCTTCTTTGGTACCGGTATGATGGTGGTCTTCTTGAAGCAGGTGGGGACCTCGGAGTGGAGTAGGGACAGGTTAAAGATATCCGTGAATACCTCTGCCAGCTGATCTGCGCAGGCTCTGAGTGCACGACCAGGGATCCCGTCCGGGCCTGTCGCCTTCCGAGGGTTCACTTTCAGGAAGGCCAATCTGACTTTGGAAGCTGTGATGGTGGGTATGGGTGAATTATGGGCTGCTGGGGCACTCGCCAGCGGATTGTTGGTTACCTGCTCGAACCGAGCATAGAATGCATTGAGTTCATTGGGGAGTGGTGCGCTGCTGCCAGAGATACTGTTCGGCTTCGCTTTGTAGCCCGTTATGTTGTTTAGTCCTTGCCACAACCGCCGAGAGTCTGTCTGTGACTCTAGCTTGGTTTGATATTCTCTCTTGGCATTCCGGATGGCTTTGCGGAGGTCGTACCTGGATTTCTTGTATAGGTCAGGATCGTCTGCCTTGAACGCCTCAGTCCTGGCCTTCAGTAGGGGGTCAATCTCACGATTGAGCCATGGTTTCCGGTTGGGGAACGCACGTACTGCTTTCTTTGGCACGCAGTCGTCCACACATTTGCTGATGAAGTCTGTGACGGTGGTGGCATACTCATTTAAGTTGGTCGCTGAGTTCTTAAATATGGACCAGTCCACTGTCTCTAAGCAGTCACGTAAGAGCTCTTCTGTCTCCTCGGACCAGCACTGCACAACCTTCTTAGCTGGATTCTCCCGCTTGAGTTTCTGCTTGTATGCCGGGAGAAGGAGCACCGTCTTATGGTCTGATTTCCCAAAGTGCGGTCGGGGGATGGAACGGTAGGCGCCCTTGATTTTTGAGTAGCAGTGGTCAAGAGTGTTGTCGCCCATGGTGGTTCAGGAGATGTGCTGGTGGAATATTGGCAGTACACTCTTGAGGTTGGCCTTGTTGAAGTCTCCGGCCACGATGAACAGGGCCTCCGGGTGTTCTGTTTCGTAGTTGTTTATTACTGTGTATAGTTCGTCCAGCGCCTTCCTCACTACTGCCTGGGGTGGGATGTAGACCGCCGTGATGATGGCTGAAGTGAACTCACGTGGAAGATAATATGGGCGGCACTTCACAGTCAGGTATTCCAGGTCTGGGAGCAGTAGGTCGCCAGAGTCGCCACATCCAAGCACCAGGAGGAGTTGATGAGGAGGCAAACCCCTCCACCCTTCGCTTTGCCTGATGACGCGGTGTGGTCCTCCCGGTGAATTGAGAAGCCTTCAGGTTGTATGGCACAGTCTGGTGAGGCAGGGCTGAGCCATGTCTCTGTGAAACAGAGCACACAGCAGTCTCTTACTTCCCTCTGAGAGGTAAGTCTGGCATTAAGTTCATCCAGCTTGTTTTTGATCGCTTGGACGTTTGCCAGGAGTATGCTGGGGAGAGGGGTCTTGAAACCGCGTTGCTTCAGTCTAACCTGCAGACCGCCGCGTTTCCCTCGCTTCCTCGGTCGGCGGCTGCTGCTGGATGATCCTGGGATCCGATGGCCGATGTCAACTCTTGTGGAAGGTAGGTGGTCACGTCTGGTGGGGTCCAGGGTGCTGGCGGGGTCCAGGGCGCTGGCGGGGACCAGGGCGCTGTCTACGTATCTGGGGTCACGTCTGGCAGGGTCCCGGGCACTGGTTGAGGTAGAGGGGTTGCTAGGGGGGCATGTTTGCGATCTGGATGGGTCCCGGAGTTCTGCGGGCGCGGGAATACCTTGCAGCGTGTTCCGGTCCTCGCGCGGGGTCTCTGCCGTTTCGGGGGTCCTGGGTCGTGGGCAGGGGCATCCTGAGGCAGGTTGGGCTGGGTCCCGTGGTCTGTTCGTTCCCTGGGCGTCCTGGGGTCGGATCTGGAAGTAGGCCAGGTCGAGCCTCCACATGGATAGAGAGAAGAAGGTTAAGAGGTGACTTAATTGAGGCACACAAGATGATCAGAGGATTGGATGGGGTGGACAGTGATAGCCTTTTTCCTCGGATAGTGATGCCTCGCACGAGGGGACATAGCTTTAAATTGAGGGGAGATAGATATAGGACAGATGTCAGAGGTAGGTTCTTTACTCAGAGAGTAGTAAGGGTGTGGAATGCCTTGCCTGCAACAGTAGTGGACTCGCCAACACTAAGGGCATTCAAATGGTCATTGGATAGACATATGGACGATAAGGGAATAGTGTAGATGGGCTTTAGAGTGGTTTCACAGGTCGGCGCAACATCGAGGGCCGAAGGGCTTGTACTGCGCTGTAATGTTCTATGTTCTATCACGAGTTGTTTTCTTAACGCCTGTTTGATAAAGGCTTTCTGCATTTCAAAACACTCTTTTGCAGCAGCTTCCTTCGTAGGATTTTTCCCTACATTCTCTCATGTACTCTTAGGGCAGGTATTGCCAGGCTTACATGTTTCAAATGACAGATTTTTCCATTTTTCTTGTACACAGTGCAACACTCCCTCAGTACTGACCCTCTGACAGTGCGGCGCTCCCTCAGTACTGACCCTTTGACAGTGCAGCACTCCCTCAGTACTGACCCTCTGACAGTGCAGCACTCCCTCAGTACTGACCCTCTGACAGTGCAGCACTCCCTCAGTACTGACCCTCTGACAGTGAAGCGCTCCCTCAGTACTGACCCTTTGACAGTGCAGCATTCCCTCAGCACTGACCCTCTGACAGTGCAACACTCACTCAGTGCTGACCCCCTGACAGTGAAGCGCTCCCTCAGTACTGACCCTTTGACAGTGCAGCATTCCCTCAGTACTGACCCTCTGACAGATCACCGCTCCCTCAGTACTGACCCACTGACAGTGCAGCACTCCCTCAGTACTGACCCACTGACAGTGCAGCATTCCCTCAGTACTGACTCTCTGACAGTGCAGCACTCCCTCAGTACTGACCCTCTGACAGTGCAGCACTCCCTCAGCACTGTCCCTCTGACGGTGCGACACTCCCTCAGTACCGACCCTCTGACAGTGCAGCGCTCCCTCGGTACTGACCCTCTGACAGTGCAGCACTCCCTCAGTACTGACCCTCTGACAGTGCAGGACTCCCTCAGTACTGACCCTCTGACAGTGCAGCACTCCCTCAGTACTGACCCTCTGACAGTGCAGCTCTCCCTCAGTATTGACCCTCTGACAGTACAGCTCTCCCTCAGTACTGACCCTCTGACAGTGCAGCACTCCCTCAGTACTGACCCTCTGACAGTGCAGCTCTCCCTCAGTACTGACCCTCTGACAGTGCGGCACTCACTCAGTACTGACCCTCTGACAGAGCAGCACTCCCTCAGTACTGACCCGCTGACAGTGCAACACTCACTCAGTACTGACCCTCTGACAGTGCAGCGCTCCCTCAGTACAGACCCACTGACAGTGCAGCACTCCCTCAGTACTGACCCACTGACAGTGCAGCATTCCCTCAGTACTGACTCTCTGACAGTGCAGCTCTCCCTCAGTACTGACCCTCTGACAGTGCAGCACTCCCTCAGTACTGACCCTCTGACAGTGCAGCACTCCCTCAGCACTGTCCCTCTGACAGTGCGACACTCCCTCAGTACCGACCCTCTGACAGTGCAGCGCTCCCTTGGTACTGACACTCTGACAGTGCAGCACTCCCTCAGTACTGACCCTCTGACAGTGCAGGACTCCCTCAGTACTGACCCTCTGACAGTGCAGCACTCCCGCAGTACTGACCCTCTGACAGTGCAGCTCTCCCTCAGTATTGACCCTCTGACAGTACAGCACTCCCTCAGTACTGCCCTCTGACAGTGCAGCACTCCCTCAGTACTGACCCTCTGACAGTGCAGCATTCCCTCAGTACTGACCCTCTGATATTGCAGCACTCACTCAGTTCTGACCCTCTGACAGTGCAGCATTCCCTCAGTACTGCCCTCTGACAGTGCAGCATTCCCTCAGTACTGAACCTCTGACAGTGCATCACTCCCTCAGTACTGACCCTCTGATAATGCAGCATTCCCTCAGGACTGACCCCCTGGCAGTGCAGCACTCCCTCAGTAACGACCCTCTGACAGTGCAGCTCTCCCTCAGTACTGACACTCTGACAATGCAGCATTCCCTCAGTACTGACCCTCTGGCAGTGCAGCTCTCCCTCAGTGCTGACCCTCTGACAGTGCAACACTCACTCAGTACTGACCCTCTGACAGAGGAGCGCTCCCTCAGTACTGACCCACTGACAGTGCTGCACTCCCTCAGTACTGACCCTCTGACAGTGCAGCTCTCCCTCAGTACTGACCCTCTGACAGTGAAGCGCTCCCTCAGTACTGACCCTTTGACAGTGCAGCATTCCCTCAGTACTGACCCTCTGACAGTGCATCACTCACTCAGTGCTGACCCTCTGACAGAGCACCGCTCCCTCAGTACTGACCCACTGACAGTGCAGCACTCCCTCAGTACTGACCCACTGACAGTGCAGCATTCCCTCAGTACTGACTCTCTGACAGTGCAGCACTCACTCAGTACTGACCCTCTGACAGTGCTGCACTCCCTCAGCACTGTCCCTCTGACAGTGCGACACTCCCTCAGTACCGACCCTCTGACAGTGCAGCGCTCCCTCGGTACTGACCCTCTGACAGTGCAGTACTCCCACAGTACTGACCCTCTGACAGTGCAGGACTCCCTCAGTACAGACCCTCTGACAGTGCAGCACTCCCGCAGTACTGACCCTCTGACAGTGCAGCTCTCCCTCAGTATTGACCCTCTGACAGTACAGCACTCCCTCAGTACTGACCCTCTGACAGTGCAGCACTCCCTCAGTACTGACCCTCTGACAGTGCAGCATTCCCTCAGTACTGACCCTCTGATATTGCAGCACTCCCTCAGTTCTGACCCTCTGACAGTGCAGCATTCCCTCAGTACTGACCCTCTGACAGTGCATCACTCCCTCAGTACTGACCCTCTGATAATGCAGCATTCCCTCAGTACTGACCATCTGGCAGTGCAGCACTCCCTCAGTACTGACCCTCTGACAGTGCAGCTCTCCCTCAGTACTGACCCTCTGACAGTGCAACACTCACTCAGTACTGACCCTCTGACAGAGCACCGTCCCTCAGTACTGACCCACTGACAGTGCAGCACTCCCTCAGTACTGACCCACTGACAGTGCAGCATTCCCTCAGTACTGACTCTCTGACAGCGCAGCACTCCCTCAGTACTGACCCTCTGACAGTGCAGCACTCCCTCAGCACTGTCCCTCTGGCAGTGCGGCACTCCCTCAGTACCAACCCTCTGACAGTGCAGCGCTCCCTCGGTACTGAAACTGTGACAGTGCAGCACTCCCTCAGTACTGACCCTCTGACAGTGCAGGACACCCTTAGTACTGACCCTCTGACAGTGCAGCACTCCCGCAGTACTGACCCTCTTACAGTGCAGCTCTCCCTCAGTACTGACCCTCTGACAGTGCAGCAGTCCCTCAGTACTGACGCTCTGACAGTGCAGCACTCCCTCAGTACTGACCCTCTGACAGTGCAACACTCACTCAGTACTGACCCTCTGACAGAGCAGCGCTCCCTCAGTATTGACCCACTGACAGTGCAGCACTCCCTCAGTACTGACCCTCTGACAGTGCAGCACTCACTCAGTACTGACCCTCTGACAGAGCAGCACTCCCTCAGTACTGACCCTCTGACAGTGCAACACTCACTCAGTACTGACCCTCTGACAGTGCAGCACTCACTCAGTACTGACCATCTGACAGTGCAGCACTCCCTCAGTACTGACCCTCTGACATTGCAACACTCACTCAGTACTGACCCTCTGACAGAGCAGCGCTCCCTCAGTATTGACCCACTGACAGTGCAGGACTCCCTCAGTACTGACCCTCTAATAGTGCAGCACTCCCGCAGTACTGACCCGCTGACAGTGCAGCTCTCCATCATTACTGAGCCTCTGACAGTGAAGCGCTCCCTCAGCACTCACCCTTTGACAGTGCAGCATTCCCTCAGTACTGACCCTCTGACAGTGCATCACTCACTCAGTGCTGACCCTCTGACAGAGCACCGCTCCCTCAGTACTGACCCACTGACAGTGCAGCACTCCCTCAGTACTGACCCACTGACAGTGCAGCATTCCCTCAGTACTGACTCTCTGACAGTGCAGCACTCCCTCAGTACTGACCCTCTGACAGTGCAGCACTCCCTCAGCACTGTCCCTCTGACAGTGCAGCGCTCCCTCGGTACTGACCCTCTGACAGTGCAGTACTCCCACAGTACTGACCCTCTGATAGTGCATCACTCCCTCAGTACTGACCCTCTGATAATGCAGCATTCCCTCAGTACTGACCCTCTGGCAGTGCAGGAATCCCTCAGTACTGACCCTCTGACAGTGCAGCTCTCCCTCAGTACTGACCCTCTGACAGTGCAACACTCACTCAGTACTGACCCTCTGACAGAGCACCGTCCCTCAGTACTGACCCACTGACAGTGCAGCACTCCCTCAGTACTGACCCACTGACAGTGCAGGATTCCCTCAGTACTGACTCTCTGACAGTGCAGCACTCCCTCAGTACTGACCCTCTGACAGTGCAGCACTCCCTCAGCACTGTCCCTCTGGCAGTGCGGCACTCCCTCAGTACCAACCCTCTGACAGTGCAGCGCTCCCTCGGTACTGAAACTGTGACAGTGCTGCACTCCCTCAGTACTGACCCTCTGACAGTGCAGGACTCCCTTAGTACTGACCCTCTGACAGTGCAGCACTCCTGCAGTACTGACCCTCTTACAGTGCAGCTCTCCCTCAGTACTGACCCTCTGACAGTGCAGCAGTCCCTCAGTACTGACGCTCTGACAGTGCAGCACTCCCTCAGTACTGACCCTCTGACAGTGCAACACTCACTCAGCACTGACCCTCTGACAGAGCAGCGCTCCCTCAGTATTGACCCACTGACAGTGCAGCACTCCCTCAGTACTGACCCTCTGACAGTGCAGCACTCACTCAGTACTGACCCTCTGACAGAGCAGCACTCCCTCAGTACTGACCCTCTGACAGTGCAACACTCACTCAGTACTGACCCTCTGACAGTGCAGCACTCACTCAGTACTGACCCTCTGACAGTGCAGCACTCACTCAGTACTGACCATCTGACAGTGCAGCACTCCCTCAGTCCTGACCCTTTGACAGTGCAGCACTCACTCAGTACTGCCCTCTGACAGTGCAGCACTCCCTCAGTACTGACCCTCTGACAGTGCAGCATTCCCTCAGTACTGACCCTCTGACAGTGCAGCTCTCCCTCAGTACCGACCCTCTGACAGTGCAGCACTCCTCAGTACTGACCCTCTGACAGTGCAGCACTCCCTCAGCACTGTCCCTCTGACAGTGCGACACTCCCTCAGTACCGACCCTCTGACAGTGCAGCGCTCCCTTGGTACTGACCCTCTGACAGTGCAGCACTCCCTCAGTACTGACCCACTGACAGTGCAGCACTCCCTCAGTACTGACCCTCTGACAGTGCAGCACTCACTCAGTACTGACCCTCTGACAGAGCAGCACTCCCTCAGTACTGACCCGCTGACAGTGCAACACTCACTCAGTACTGACCCTCTGACAGTGCAGCGCTCCCTCAGTACTGACCCACTGACAGTGCAGCGCTCCCTCAGTACTGACCCTCTGACAGTGCAACATTCCCTCAGTACTGACTCTCTGACAGTGCAGCTCTCCCTCAGTACTGACCCTCTGACAGTGCAGCACTCCCTCAGTACTGACGCTCTGACAGTGCAGCACTCCCTCAGCACTGTCCCTCTGACAGTGCGACACTCCCTCAGTACCGACCCTCTGACAGTGCAGCGCTCCCTTGGTACTGACACTCTGACAGTGCAGCACTCCCTCAGTACTGACCCTCTGACAGTGCAGGACTCCCTCAGTACTGACCCTCTGACAGTGCAGCACTCCCGCAGTACTGACCCTCTGACAGTGCAGCTCTCCCTCAGTATTGACCCTCTGACAGTACAGCACTCCCTCAGTACTGCCCTCTGACAGTGCAGCACTCCCTCAGTACTGACCCTCTGACAGTGCAGCATTCCCTCAGTACTGACCCTCTGATATTGCAGCACTCACTCAGTTCTGACCCTCTGACAGTGCAGCATTCCCTCAGTACTGCCCTCTGACAGTGCAGCATTCCCTCAGTACTGAACCTCTGACAGTGCATCACTCCCTCAGTACTGACCCACTGACAGTGCAGCACTCCCTCAGTACTGACCCACTGACAGTGCAGCATTCCCTCAGTACTGACTCTCTGACAGCGCAGCACTCCCTCAGTACTGACCCTCTGACAGTGCAGCACTCCCTCAGCACTGTCCCTCTGGCAGTGCGGCACTCCCTCAGTACCAACCCTCTGACAGTGCAGCGCTCCCTCGGTACTGAAACTGTGACAGTGCAGCACTCCCTCAGTACTGACCCTCTGACAGTGCAGGACACCCTTAGTACTGACCCTCTGACAGTGCAGCACTCCCGCAGTACTGACCCTCTTACAGTGCAGCTCTCCCTCAGTACTGACCCTCTGACAGTGCAGCAGTCCCTCAGTACTGACGCTCTGACAGTGCAGCACTCCCTCAGTACTGACCCTCTGACAGTGCAACACTCACTCAGTACTGACCCTCTGACAGAGCAGCGCTCCCTCAGTATTGACCCACTGACAGTGCAGCACTCCCTCAGTACTGACCCTCTGACAGTGCAGCACTCACTTAGTACTGACCCTCTGACAGAGCAGCACTCCCTCAGTACTGACCCTCTGACAGTGCAACACTCACTCAGTACTGACCCTCTGACAGTGCAGCACTCACTCAGTACTGACCATCTGACAGTGCAGCACTCCCTCAGTACTGACCCTCTGACATTGCAACACTCACTCAGTACTGACCCTCTGACAGAGCAGCGCTCCCTCAGTATTGACCCACTGACAGTGCAGGACTCCCTCAGTACTGACCCTCTAATAGTGCAGCACTCCCGCAGTACTGACCCGCTGACAGTGCAGCTCTCCATCATTACTGAGCCTCTGACAGTGAAGCGCTCCCTCAGCACTCACCCTTTGACAGTGCAGCATTCCCTCAGTACTGACCCTCTGACAGTGCATCACTCACTCAGTGCTGACCCTCTGACAGAGCACCGCTCCCTCAGTACTGACCCACTGACAGTGCAGCACTCCCTCAGTACTGACCCACTGACAGTGCAGCATTCCCTCAGTACTGACTCTCTGACAGTGCAGCACTCCCTCAGTACTGACCCTCTGACAGTGCAGCACTCCCTCAGCACTGTCCCTCTGACAGTGCAGCGCTCCCTCGGTACTGACCCTCTGACAGTGCAATACTCCCACAGTACTGACCCTCTGATAGTGCATCACTCCCTCAGTACTGACCCTCTGATAATGCAGCATTCCCTCAGTACTGACCCTCTGGCAGTGCAGGAATCCCTCAGTACTGACCCTCTGACAGTGCAGCTCTCCCTCAGTACTGACCCTCTGACAGTGCAACACTCACTCAGTACTGACCCTCTGACAGAGCACCGTCCCTCAGTACTGACCCACTGACAGTGCAGCACTCCCTCAGTACTGACCCACTGACAGTGCAGGATTCCCTCAGTACTGACTCTCTGACAGTGCAGCACTCCCTCAGTACTGACCCTCTGACAGTGCAGCACTCCCTCAGCACTGTCCCTCTGGCAGTGCGGCACTCCCTCAGTACCAACCCTCTGACAGTGCAGCGCTCCCTCGGTACTGAAACTGTGACAGTGCTGCACTCCCTCAGTACTGACCCTCTGACAGTGCAGGACTCCCTTAGTACTGACCCTCTGACAGTGCAGCACTCCCGCAGTACTGACCCTCTTACAGTGCAGCTCTCCCTCAGTACTGACCCTCTGACAGTGCAGCAGTCCCTCAGTACTGACGCTCTGACAGTGCAGCACTCCCTCAGTACTGACCCTCTGACAGTGCAACACTCACTCAGCACTGACCCTCTGACAGAGCAGCGCTCCCTCAGTATTGACCCACTGACAGTGCAGCACTCCCTCAGTACTGACCCTCTGACAGTGCAGCACTCACTCAGTACTGACCCTCTGACAGAGCAGCACTCCCTCAGTACTGACCCTCTGACAGTGCAACACTCACTCAGTACTGACCCTCTGACAGTGCAGCACTCACTCAGTACTGACCATCTGACAGTGCAGCACTCCCTCAGTCCTGACCCTTTGACAGTGCAGCACTCACTCAGTACTGCCCTCTGACAGTGCAGCACTCCCTCAGTACTGACCCTCTGACAGTGCAGCATTCCCTCAGTACTGACCCTCTGACAGTGCAGCTCTCCCTCAGTACCGACCCTCTGACAGTGCAGCACTCCTCAGTACTGACCCTCTGACAGTGCAGCACTCCCTCAGCACTGTCCCTCTGACAGTGCGACACTCCCTCAGTACCGACCCTCTGACAGTGCAGCGCTCCCTTGGTACTGACACTCTGACAGTGCAGCACTCCCTCAGTATTGACCCTCTGACAGTACAGCTCTCCCTCAGTATTGACCCTCTGACAGTGCAGCACTCCCTCAGTACTGACCCTCTGACAGTGCAGCTCTCCCTCAGTACTGACCCTCTGACAGTGCGGCACTCACTCAGTACTGACCCTCTGACAGAGCAGCACTCCCTCAGTACTGACCCGCTGACAGTGCAACACTCACTCAGTACTGACCCTCTGACAGTGCAGCGCTCCCTCAGTACTGACCCACTGACAGTGCAGCACTCCCTCAGTACTGACCCACTGACAGTGCAGCATTCCCTCAGTACTGACTCTCTGACAGTGCAGCTCTCCCTCAGTACTGACCCTCTGACAGTGCAGCACTCCCTCAGTACTGACGCTCTGACAGTGCAGCACTCCCTCAGCACTGTCCCTCTGACAGTGCGACACTCCCTCAGTACCGACCCTCTGACAGTGCAGCGCTCCCTTGGTACTGACACTCTGACAGTGCAGCACTCCCTCAGTACTGACCCTCTGACAGTGCAGGACTCCCTCAGTACTGACCCTCTGACAGTGCAGCACTCCCGCAGTACTGACCCTCTGACAGTGCAGCTCTCCCTCAGTATTGACCCTCTGACAGTACAGCACTCCCTCAGTACTGCCCTCTGACAGTGCAGCACTCCCTCAGTACTGACCCTCTGACAGTGCAGCATTCCCTCAGTACTGACCCTCTGATATTGCAGCACTCACTCAGTTCTGACCCTCTGACAGTGCAGCATTCCCTCAGTACTGCCCTCTGACAGTGCAGCATTCCCTCAGTACTGAACCTCTGACAGTGCATCACTCCCTCAGTACTGACCCTCTGATAATGCAGCATTCCCTCAGGACTGACCCCCTGGCAGTGCAGCACTCCCTCAGTAACGACCCTCTGACAGTGCAGCTCTCCCTCAGTACTGACACTCTGACAATGCAGCATTCCCTCAGTACTGACCCTCTGGCAGTGCAGCTCTCCCTCAGTGCTGACCCTCTGACAGTGCAACACTCACTCAGTACTGACCCTCTGACAGAGGAGCGCTCCCTCAGTACTGACCCACTGACAGTGCTGCACTCCCTCAGTACTGACCCTCTGACAGTGCAGCTCTCCCTCAGTACTGACCCTCTGACAGTGAAGCGCTCCCTCAGTACTGACCCTTTGACAGTGCAGCATTCCCTCAGTACTGACCCTCTGACAGTGCATCACTCACTCAGTGCTGACCCTCTGACAGAGCACCGCTCCCTCAGTACTGACCCACTGACAGTGCAGCACTCCCTCAGTACTGACCCACTGACAGTGCAGCATTCCCTCAGTACTGACTCTCTGACAGTGCAGCACTCCCTCAGTACTGACCCTCTGACAGTGCTGCACTCCCTCAGCACTGTCCCTCTGACAGTGCGACACTCCCTCAGTACCGACCCTCTGACAGTGCAGCGCTCCCTCGGTACTGACCCTCTGACAGTGCAGTACTCCCACAGTACTGACCCTCTGACAGTGCAGGACTCCCTCAGTACAGACCCTCTGACAGTGCAGCACTCCCGCAGTACTGACCCTCTGACAGTGCAGCTCTCCCTCAGTATTGACCCTCTGACAGTACAGCACTCCCTCAGTACTGACCCTCTGACAGTGCAGCACTCCCTCAGTACTGACCCTCTGACAGTGCAGCATTCCCTCAGTACTGACCCTCTGATATTGCAGCACTCCCTCAGTTCTGACCCTCTGACAGTGCAGCATTCCCTCAGTACTGACCCTCTGACAGTGCATCACTCCCTCAGTACTGACCCTCTGATAATGCAGCATTCCCTCAGTACTGACCCTCTGGCAGTGCAGCACTCCCTCAGTACTGACCCTCTGACAGTGCAGCTCTCCCTCAGTACTGACCCTCTGACAGTGCAACACTCACTCAGTACTGACCCTCTGACAGAGCACCGTCCCTCAGTACTGACCCACTGACAGTGCAGCACTCCCTCAGTACTGACCCACTGACAGTGCAGCATTCCCTCAGTACTGACTCTCTGACAGCGCAGCACTCCCTCAGTACTGACCCTCTGACAGTGCAGCACTCCCTCAGCACTGTCCCTCTGGCAGTGCGGCACTCCCTCAGTACCAACCCTCTGACAGTGCAGCGCTCCCTCGGTACTGAAACTGTGACAGTGCAGCACTCCCTCAGTACTGACCCTCTGACAGTGCAGGACACCCTTAGTACTGACCCTCTGACAGTGCAGCACTCCCGCAGTACTGACCCTCTTACAGTGCAGCTCTCCCTCAGTACTGACCCTCTGACAGTGCAGCAGTCCCTCAGTACTGACGCTCTGACAGTGCAGCACTCCCTCAGTACTGACCCTCTGACAGTGCAACACTCACTCAGTACTGACCCTCTGACAGAGCAGCGCTCCCTCAGTATTGACCCACTGACAGTGCAGCACTCCCTCAGTACTGACCCTCTGACAGTGCAGCACTCACTTAGTACTGACCCTCTGACAGAGCAGCACTCCCTCAGTACTGACCCTCTGACAGTGCAACACTCACTCAGTACTGACCCTCTGACAGTGCAGCACTCACTCAGTACTGACCATCTGACAGTGCAGCACTCCCTCAGTACTGACCCTCTGACATTGCAACACTCACTCAGTACTGACCCTCTGACAGAGCAGCGCTCCCTCAGTATTGACCCACTGACAGTGCAGGACTCCCTCAGTACTGACCCTCTAATAGTGCAGCACTCCCGCAGTACTGACCCGCTGACAGTGCAGCTCTCCATCATCACTGAGCCTCTGACAGTGAAGCGCTCCCTCAGCACTCACCCTTTGACAGTGCAGCATTCCCTCAGTACTGACCCTCTGACAGTGCATCACTCACTCAGTGCTGACCCTCTGACAGAGCACCGCTCCCTCAGTACTGACCCACTGACAGTGCAGCACTCCCTCAGTACTGACCCACTGACAGTGCAGCATTCCCTCAGTACTGACCCTCTGACAGTGCAGCACTCCCTCAGTACTGACCCGCTGACAGTGCAGCACTCCCTCAGTACTGACTCTCTGACAGTGCAGCACTCCCTCAGTACTGACCCTCTGACAGTGCAGCACTCCCTCAGCACTGTCCCTCTGACAGTGCAGCGCTCCCTCGGTACTGACCCTCTGACAGTGCAGTACTCCCACAGTACTGACCCTCTGATAGTGCATCACTCCCTCAGTACTGACCCTCTGATAATGCAGCATTCCCTCAGTACTGACCCTCTGGCAGTGCAGGAATCCCTCAGTACTGACCCACTGACAGTGCAGCTCTCCCTCAGTACTGACCCTCTGACAGTGCAACACTCACTCAGTACTGACCCTCTGACAGAGCACCGTCCCTCAGTACTGACCCACTGACAGTGCAGCACTCCCTCAGTACTGACCCACTGACAGTGCAGGATTCCCTCAGTACTGACTCTCTGACAGTGCAGCACTCCCTCAGTACTGACCCTCTGACAGTGCAGCACTCCCTCAGCACTGTCCCTCTGGCAGTGCGGCACTCCCTCAGTACCAACCCTCTGACAGTGCAGCGCTCCCTCGGTACTGAAACTGTGACAGTGCTGCACTCCCTCAGTACTGACCCTCTGACAGTGCAGGACTCCCTTAGTACTGACCCTCTGACAGTGCAGCACTCCCGCAGTACTGACCCTCTTACAGTGCAGCTCTCCCTCAGTACTGACCCTCTGACAGTGCAGCAGTCCCTCAGTACTGACGCTCTGACAGTGCAGCACTCCCTCAGTACTGACCCTCTGACAGTGCAACACTCACTCAGCACTGACCCTCTGACAGAGCAGCGCTCCCTCAGTATTGACCCACTGACAGTGCAGCACTCCCTCAGTACTGACCCTCTGACAGTGCAGCACTCACTCAGTACTGACCCTCTGACAGAGCAGCACTCCCTCAGTACTGACCCTCTGACAGTGCAACACTCACTCAGTACTGACCCTCTGACAGTGCAGCACTCACTCAGTACTGACCATCTGACAGTGCAGCACTCCCTCAGTCCTGACCCTTTGACAGTGCAGCACTCACTCAGTACTGCCCTCTGACAGTGCAGCACTCCCTCAGTACTGACCCTCTGACAGTGCAGCATTCCCTCAGTACTGACCCTCTGACAGTGCAGCTCTCCCTCAGTACCGACCCTCTGACAGTGCAGCACTCCTCAGTACTGACCCTCTGACAGTGCAGCACTCCCTCAGCACTGTCCCTCTGACAGTGCGACACTCCCTCAGTACCGACCCTCTGACAGTGCAGCGCTCCCTTGGTACTGACACTCTGACAGTGCAGCACTCCCTCAGTACTGACCCTCTGACAGTGCAGTACTCCCTCAGTACTGACCCTCTGACAGTGCAGCACTCCCGCAGTACTGACCCTCTGACAGTGCAGCTCTCCCTCAGTATTGACCCTCTGACAGTACAGCACTCCCTCAGTACTGCCCTCTGACAGTGCAGCACTCCCTCAGTACTGACCCTCTGACAGTGCAGCATTCCCTCAGTACTGACCCTCTGATATTGCAGCACTCACTCAGTTCTGACCCTCTGACAGTGCAGCATTCCCTCAGTACTGCCCTCTGACAGTGCAGCATTCCCTCAGTACTGAACCTCTGACAGTGCATCACTCCCTCAGTACTGACCCTCTGATAATGCAGCATTCCCTCAGGACTGACCCCCTGGCAGTGCAGCACTCCCTCAGTAACGACCCTCTGACAGTGCAGCTCTCCCTCAGTACTGACACTCTGACAATGCAGCATTCCCTCAGTACTGACCCTCTGGCAGTGCAGCTCTCCCTCAGCGCTGACCCTCTGACAGTGCAACACTCACTCAGTACTGACCCTCTGACAGAGGAGCGCTCCCTCAGTACTGACCCACTGACAGTGCTGCACTCCCTCAGTACTGACCCTCTGACAGTGCAGCTCTCCCTCAGTACTGACCCTCTGACAGTGAAGCGCTCCCTCAGTACTGACCCTTTGACAGTGCAGCATTGCCTCAGTACTGACCCTCTGACAGTGCATCACTCACTCAGTGCTGACCCTCTGACAGAGCACCGCTCCCTCAGTACTGACCCACTGACAGTGCAGCACTCCCTCAGTACTGACCCACTGACAGTGCAGCATTCCCCCAGTACTGACTCTCTGACAGTGCAGCACTCCCTCAGTACTGACCCTCTGACAGTGCTGCACTCCCTCAGCACTGTCCCTCTGACAGTGCGACACTCCCTCAGTACCGACCCTCTGACAGTGCAGCGCTCCCTCGGTACTGACCCTCTGACAGTGCAGTACTCTTACAGTACTGACCCTCTGACAGTGCAGGACTCCCTCAGTACAGACCCTCTGACAGTGCAGCACTCCCTCAGTACTGACCCTCTGACAGTGCAGCATTCCCTCAGTACTGACCCTCTGATATTGCAGCACTCCCTCAGTTCTGACCCTCTGACAGTGCAGCATTCCCTCAGTACTGACCCTCTGACAGTGCATCACTCCCTCAGTACTGACCCTCTGATAATGCAGCATTCCCTCAGTACTGACTCTCTGACAGTGCAGCACTCCCTCAGTTCTGACC
Organism: Scyliorhinus torazame; assembly: GCF_047496885.1. Classification (NCBI taxonomy): domain Eukaryota; kingdom Metazoa; phylum Chordata; class Chondrichthyes; order Carcharhiniformes; family Scyliorhinidae; genus Scyliorhinus; species Scyliorhinus torazame. The sequence continues at coordinate 14,984,742 of NC_092708.1, forward strand.
CTCTGACAGTGCAGCATTCCCTCAGTACTGACCCACTGACAGTGCAGCACTCCCTCAGTACTGACTCTCTGACAGTGCAGCACTCCCTCAGTACTGACTCTCTGACAGTGCAGCACTCCCTCAGCACTGTCCCTCTGGCAGTGCGGCACTCCCTCAGTACCAACCCTCTGACAGTGCAGCGCTCCCTCGGTACTGAAACTGTGACAGTGCAGCACTCCCTCAGTACTGACCCTCGGACAGTGCAGGACTCCCTTAGTACTGACCCTCTGACAGTGCAGCACTCCCGCAGTACTGACCCTCTTACAGTGCAGCTCTCCCTCAGTACTGACCCTCTGACAGTGCAGCAGTCCCTCAGTACTGACGCTCTGACAGTGCAGCACTCCCTCAGTACTGACCCTCTGACAGTGCAACACTCACTCAGTACTGACCCTCTGACAGAGCAGCGCTCCCTCAGTATTGACCCACTGACAGTGCAGCACTCCCTCAGTACTGACCCTCTGACAGTGCAGCACTCACTCAGTACTGACCCTCTGACAGAGCAGCACTCCCTCAGTACTGACCCTCTGACAGTGCAACACTCACTCAGTACTGACCCTCTGACAGTGCAGCACTCACTCAGTACTGACCATCTGACAGTGCAGCACTCCCTCAGTACTGACCCTCTGACATTGCAACACTCACTCAGTACTGACCCTCTGACAGAGCAGCGCTCCCTCAGTATTGACCCACTGACAGTGCAGCACTCCCTCAGTCCTGACCCTCTGACAGTGCAACACTCACTCAGTACTGACCCTCTGACAGTGCAGCACTCACTCAGTACTGACCATCTGACAGAGCAGCACTCCCTCAGTACTGACCCTCTGACAGTGCAGCACTCCCTCAGTACTGACCCTCTGACAGTGCAGCTCTCCCTCAGTACTGACCCTCTGACAGTGAAGCGCTCCCTCAGTACTGACCCTTTGACAGTGCAGCATTCCCTCAGTACTGACCCTCTGACAGTGCATCACTCACTCAGTGCTGACCCTCTGACAGAGCACCGCTCCCTCAGTACTGACCCACTGACAGTGCAGCACTCCCTCAGTACTGACCCACTGACAGTGCAGCATTCCCTCAGTACTGACTCTCTGACAGTGCAGCACTCCCTCAGTACTGACCCTCTGACAGTGCTGCACTCCCTCAGCACTGTCCCTCTGACAGTGCGACACTCCCTCAGTACCGACCCTCTGACAGTGCAGCGCTCCCTCGGTACTGACCCTCTGACAGTGCAGTACTCCCACAGTACTGACCCTCTGACAGTGCAGGACTCCCTCAGTACAGACCCTCTGACAGTGCAGCACTCCCTCAGTACTGACCCTCTGACAGTGCAGCATTCCCTCAGTACTGACCCTCTGATATTGCAGCACTCCCTCAGTTCTGACCCTCTGACAGTGCAGCATTCCCTCAGTACTGACCCTCTGACAGTGCATCACTCCCTCAGTACTGACCCTCTGATAATGCAGCATTCCCTCAGTACTGACCCTCTGGCAGTGCAGCACTCCCTCAGTACTGACCCTCTGACAGTGCAGCTCTCCCTCAGTACTGACCCTCTGACAGTGCAACACTCACTCAGTACTGACCCTCTGACAGAGCAGCACTCCCTCAGTATTGACCCACTGACAGTGCAGCACTCCCTCAGTACTGACTCTCTGACAGTGCAGCACTCCCTCAGTACTGACTCTCTGACAGTGCAGCACTCCCTCAGCACTGTCCCTCTGGCAGTGCGGCACTCCCTCAGTACCAACCCTCTGACAGTGCAGCGCTCCCTCGGTACTGAAACTGTGACAGTGCAGCACTCCCTCAGTACTGACCCTCTGACAGTGCAGCACTCCCGCAGTACTGACCCTCTTACAGTGCAGCTCTCCCTCAGTACTGACCCTCTGACAGTGCAGCACTCCCTCAGTACTGACGCTCTGACAGTGCAGCACTCCCTCAGCACTGTCCCTCTGACAGTGCGACACTCCCTCAGTACCGACCCTCTGACAGTGCAGCGCTCCCTTGGTACTGACACTCTGACAGTGCAGCACTCCCTCAGTACTGACCCTCTGACAGTGCAGGACTCCCTCAGTACTGACCCTCTGACAGTGCAGCACTCCCGCAGTACTGACCCTCTGACAGTGCAGCTCTCCCTCAGTATTGACCCTCTGACAGTACAGTACTCCCTCAGTACTGCCCTCTGACAGTGCAGCACTCCCTCAGTACTGACCCTCTGACAGTGCAGCATTCCCTCAGTACTGACCCTCTGATATTGCAGCACTCACTCAGTTCTGACCCTCTGACAGTGCAGCATTCCCTCAGTACTGCCCTCTGACAGTGCAGCATTCCCTCAGTACTGAACCTCTGACAGTGCATCACTCCCTCAGTACTGACCCACTGACAGTGCAGCACTCCCTCAGTACTGACCCACTGACAGTGCAGCATTCCCTCAGTACTGACTCTCTGACAGCGCAGCACTCCCTCAGTACTGACCCTCTGACAGTGCAGCACTCCCTCAGCACTGTCCCTCTGGCAGTGCGGCACTCCCTCAGTACCAACCCTCTGACAGTGCAGCGCTCCCTCGGTACTGAAACTGTGACAGTGCAGCACTCCCTCAGTACTGACCCTCTGACAGTGCAGGACACCCTTAGTACTGACCCTCTGACAGTGCAGCACTCCCGCAGTACTGACCCTCTTACAGTGCAGCTCTCCCTCAGTACTGACCCTCTGACAGTGCAGCAGTCCCTCAGTACTGACGCTCTGACAGTGCAGCACTCCCTCAGTACTGACCCTCTGACAGTGCAACACTCACTCAGTACTGACCCTCTGACAGAGCAGCGCTCCCTCAGTATTGACCCACTGACAGTGCAGCACTCCCTCAGTACTGACCCTCTGACAGTGCAGCACTCACTTAGTACTGACCCTCTGACAGAGCAGCACTCCCTCAGTACTGACCCTCTGACAGTGCAACACTCACTCAGTACTGACCCTCTGACAGTGCAGCACTCACTCAGTACTGACCATCTGACAGTGCAGCACTCCCTCAGTACTGACCCTCTGACATTGCAACACTCACTCAGTACTGACCCTCTGACAGAGCAGCGCTCCCTCAGTATTGACCCACTGACAGTGCAGGACTCCCTCAGTACTGACCCTCTAATAGTGCAGCACTCCCGCAGTACTGACCCGCTGACAGTGCAGCTCTCCATCATTACTGAGCCTCTGACAGTGAAGCGCTCCCTCAGCACTCACCCTTTGACAGTGCAGCATTCCCTCAGTACTGACCCTCTGACAGTGCATCACTCACTCAGTGCTGACCCTCTGACAGAGCACCGCTCCCTCAGTACTGACCCACTGACAGTGCAGCACTCCCTCAGTACTGACCCACTGACAGTGCAGCATTCCCTCAGTACTGACTCTCTGACAGTGCAGCACTCCCTCAGTACTGACCCTCTGACAGTGCAGCACTCCCTCAGCACTGTCCCTCTGACAGTGCAGCGCTCCCTCGGTACTGACCCTCTGACAGTGCAATACTCCCACAGTACTGACCCTCTGATAGTGCATCACTCCCTCAGTACTGACCCTCTGATAATGCAGCATTCCCTCAGTACTGACCCTCTGGCAGTGCAGGAATCCCTCAGTACTGACCCTCTGACAGTGCAGCTCTCCCTCAGTACTGACCCTCTGACAGTGCAACACTCACTCAGTACTGACCCTCTGACAGAGCACCGTCCCTCAGTACTGACCCACTGACAGTGCAGCACTCCCTCAGTACTGACCCACTGACAGTGCAGGATTCCCTCAGTACTGACTCTCTGACAGTGCAGCACTCCCTCAGTACTGACCCTCTGACAGTGCAGCACTCCCTCAGCACTGTCCCTCTGGCAGTGCGGCACTCCCTCAGTACCAACCCTCTGACAGTGCAGCGCTCCCTCGGTACTGAAACTGTGACAGTGCTGCACTCCCTCAGTACTGACCCTCTGACAGTGCAGGACTCCCTTAGTACTGACCCTCTGACAGTGCAGCACTCCCGCAGTACTGACCCTCTTACAGTGCAGCTCTCCCTCAGTACTGACCCTCTGACAGTGCAGCAGTCCCTCAGTACTGACACTCTGACAGTGCAGCACTCCCTCAGTACTGACCCTCTGACAGTGCAACACTCACTCAGCACTGACCCTCTGACAGAGCAGCGCTCCCTCAGTATTGACCCACTGACAGTGCAGCACTCCCTCAGTACTGACCCTCTGACAGTGCAGCACTCACTCAGTACTGACCCTCTGACAGAGCAGCACTCCCTCAGTACTGACCCTCTGACAGTGCAACACTCACTCAGTACTGACCCTCTGACAGTGCAGCACTCACTCAGTACTGACCATCTGACAGTGCAGCACTCCCTCAGTCCTGACCCTTTGACAGTGCAGCACTCACTCAGTACTGCCCTCTGACAGTGCAGCACTCCCTCAGTACTGACCCTCTGACAGTGCAGCATTCCCTCAGTACTGACCCTCTGACAGTGCAGCTCTCCCTCAGTACCGACCCTCTGACAGTGCAGCACTCCTCAGTACTGACCCTCTGACAGTGCAGCACTCCCTCAGCACTGTCCCTCTGACAGTGCGACACTCCCTCAGTACCGACCCTCTGACAGTGCAGCGCTCCCTTGGTACTGACACTCTGACAGTGCAGCACTCCCTCAGTATTGACCCTCTGACAGTACAGCTCTCCCTCAGTATTGACCCTCTGACAGTGCAGCACTCCCTCAGTACTGACCCTCTGACAGTGCAGCTCTCCCTCAGTACTGACCCTCTGACAGTGCGGCACTCACTCAGTACTGACCCTCTGACAGAGCAGCACTCCCTCAGTACTGACCCGCTGACAGTGCAACACTCACTCAGTACTGACCCTCGGACAGTGCAGCGCTCCCTCAGTACTGACCCACTGACAGTGCAGCACTCCCTCAGTACTGACCCACTGACAGTGCAGCATTCCCTCAGTACTGACTCTCTGACAGTGCAGCTCTCCCTCAGTACTGACCCTCTGACAGTGCAGCACTCCCTCAGTACTGACGCTCTGACAGTGCAGCACTCCCTCAGCACTGTCCCTCTGACAGTGCGACACTCCCTCAGTACCGACCCTCTGACAGTGCAGCGCTCCCTTGGTACTGACACTCTGACAGTGCAGCACTCCCTCAGTACTGACCCTCTGACAGTGCAGGACTCCCTCAGTACTGACCCTCTGACAGTGCAGCACTCCCGCAGTACTGACCCTCTGACAGTGCAGCTCTCCCTCAGTATTGACCCTCTGACAGTACAGCACTCCCTCAGTACTGCCCTCTGACAGTGCAGCACTCCCTCAGTACTGACCCTCTGACAGTGCAGCATTCCCTCAGTACTGACCCTCTGATATTGCAGCACTCACTCAGTTCTGACCCTCTGACAGTGCAGCATTCCCTCAGTACTGCCCTCTGACAGTGCAGCATTCCCTCAGTACTGAACCTCTGACAGTGCATCACTCCCTCAGTACTGACCCTCTGATAATGCAGCATTCCCTCAGGACTGACCCCCTGGCAGTGCAGCACTCCCTCAGTAACGACCCTCTGACAGTGCAGCTCTCCCTCAGTACTGACACTCTGACAATGCAGCATTCCCTCAGTACTGACCCTCTGGCAGTGCAGCTCTCCCTCAGTGCTGACCCTCTGACAGTGCAACACTCACTCAGTACTGACCCTCTGACAGAGGAGCGCTCCCTCAGTACTGACCCACTGACAGTGCTGCACTCCCTCAGTACTGACCCTCTGACAGTGCAGCTCTCCCTCAGTACTGACCCTCTGACAGTGAAGCGCTCCCTCAGTACTGACCCTTTGACAGTGCAGCATTCCCTCAGTACTGACCCTCTGACAGTGCATCACTCACTCAGTGCTGACCCTCTGACAGAGCACCGCTCCCTCAGTACTGACCCACTGACAGTGCAGCACTCCCTCAGTACTGACCCACTGACAGTGCAGCATTCCCTCAGTACTGACTCTCTGACAGTGCAGCACTCCCTCAGTACTGACCCTCTGACAGTGCTGCACTCCCTCAGCACTGTCCCTCTGACAGTGCGACACTCCCTCAGTACCGACCCTCTGACAGTGCAGCGCTCCCTCGGTACTGACCCTCTGACAGTGCAGTACTCCCACAGTACTGACCCTCTGACAGTGCAGGACTCCCTCAGTACAGACCCTCTGACAGTGCAGCACTCCCGCAGTACTGACCCTCTGACAGTGCAGCTCTCCCTCAGTATTGACCCTCTGACAGTACAGCACTCCCTCAGTACTGACCCTCTGACAGTGCAGCACTCCCTCAGTACTGACCCTCTGACAGTGCAGCATTCCCTCAGTACTGACCCTCTGATATTGCAGCACTCCCTCAGTTCTGACCCTCTGACAGTGCAGCATTCCCTCAGTACTGACCCTCTGACAGTGCATCACTCCCTCAGTACTGACCCTCTGATAATGCAGCATTCCCTCAGTACTGACCCTCTGGCAGTGCAGCACTCCCTCAGTACTGACCCTCTGACAGTGCAGCTCTCCCTCAGTACTGACCCTCTGACAGTGCAACACTCACTCAGTACTGACCCTCTGACAGAGCACCGTCCCTCAGTACTGACCCACTGACAGTGCAGCACTCCCTCAGTACTGACCCACTGACAGTGCAGCATTCCCTCAGTACTGACTCTCTGACAGCGCAGCACTCCCTCAGTACTGACCCTCTGACAGTGCAGCACTCCCTCAGCACTGTCCCTCTGGCAGTGCGGCACTCCCTCAGTACCAACCCTCTGACAGTGCAGCGCTCCCTCGGTACTGAAACTGTGACAGTGCAGCACTCCCTCAGTACTGACCCTCTGACAGTGCAGGACACCCTTAGTACTGACCCTCTGACAGTGCAGCACTCCCGCAGTACTGACCCTCTTACAGTGCAGCTCTCCCTCAGTACTGACCCTCTGACAGTGCAGCAGTCCCTCAGTACTGACGCTCTGACAGTGCAGCACTCCCTCAGTACTGACCCTCTGACAGTGCAACACTCACTCAGTACTGACCCTCTGACAGAGCAGCGCTCCCTCAGTATTGACCCACTGACAGTGCAGCACTCCCTCAGTACTGACCCTCTGACAGTGCAGCACTCACTTAGTACTGACCCTCTGACAGAGCAGCACTCCCTCAGTACTGACCCTCTGACAGTGCAACACTCACTCAGTACTGACCCTCTGACAGTGCAGCACTCACTCAGTACTGACCATCTGACAGTGCAGCACTCCCTCAGTACTGACCCTCTGACATTGCAACACTCACTCAGTACTGACCCTCTGACAGAGCAGCGCTCCCTCAGTATTGACCCACTGACAGTGCAGGACTCCCTCAGTACTGACCCTCTAATAGTGCAGCACTCCCGCAGTACTGACCCGCTGACAGTGCAGCTCTCCATCATCACTGAGCCTCTGACAGTGAAGCGCTCCCTCAGCACTCACCCTTTGACAGTGCAGCATTCCCTCAGTACTGACCCTCTGACAGTGCATCACTCACTCAGTGCTGACCCTCTGACAGAGCACCGCTCCCTCAGTACTGACCCACTGACAGTGCAGCACTCCCTCAGTACTGACCCACTGACAGTGCAGCATTCCCTCAGTACTGACCCTCTGACAGTGCAGCACTCCCTCAGTACTGACCCGCTGACAGTGCAGCACTCCCTCAGTACTGACTCTCTGACAGTGCAGCACTCCCTCAGTACTGACCCTCTGACAGTGCAGCACTCCCTCAGCACTGTCCCTCTGACAGTGCAGCGCTCCCTCGGTACTGACCCTCTGACAGTGCAGTACTCCCACAGTACTGACCCTCTGATAGTGCATCACTCCCTCAGTACTGACCCTCTGATAATGCAGCATTCCCTCAGTACTGACCCTCTGGCAGTGCAGGAATCCCTCAGTACTGACCCACTGACAGTGCAGCTCTCCCTCAGTACTGACCCTCTGACAGTGCAACACTCACTCAGTACTGACCCTCTGACAGAGCACCGTCCCTCAGTACTGACCCACTGACAGTGCAGCACTCCCTCAGTACTGACCCACTGACAGTGCAGGATTCCCTCAGTACTGACTCTCTGACAGTGCAGCACTCCCTCAGTACTGACCCTCTGACAGTGCAGCACTCCCTCAGCACTGTCCCTCTGGCAGTGCGGCACTCCCTCAGTACCAACCCTCTGACAGTGCAGCGCTCCCTCGGTACTGAAACTGTGACAGTGCTGCACTCCCTCAGTACTGACCCTCTGACAGTGCAGGACTCCCTTAGTACTGACCCTCTGACAGTGCAGCACTCCCGCAGTACTGACCCTCTTACAGTGCAGCTCTCCCTCAGTACTGACCCTCTGACAGTGCAGCAGTCCCTCAGTACTGACGCTCTGACAGTGCAGCACTCCCTCAGTACTGACCCTCTGACAGTGCAACACTCACTCAGCACTGACCCTCTGACAGAGCAGCGCTCCCTCAGTATTGACCCACTGACAGTGCAGCACTCCCTCAGTACTGACCCTCTGACAGTGCAGCACTCACTCAGTACTGACCCTCTGACAGAGCAGCACTCCCTCAGTACTGACCCTCTGACAGTGCAACACTCACTCAGTACTGACCCTCTGACACTGCAGCACTCACTCAGTACTGACCATCTGACAGTGCAGCACTCCCTCAGTCCTGACCCTTTGACAGTGCAGCACTCACTCAGTACTGCCCTCTGACAGTGCAGCACTCCCTCAGTACTGACCCTCTGACAGTGCAGCATTCCCTCAGTACTGACCCTCTGACAGTGCAGCTCTCCCTCAGTACCGACCCTCTGACAGTGCAGCACTCCTCAGTACTGACCCTCTGACAGTGCAGCACTCCCTCAGCACTGTCCCTCTGACAGTGCGACACTCCCTCAGTACCGACCCTCTGACAGTGCAGCGCTCCCTTGGTACTGACACTCTGACAGTGCAGCACTCCCTCAGTACTGACCCTCTGACAGTGCAGTACTCCCTCAGTACTGACCCTCTGACAGTGCAGCACTCCCGCAGTACTGACCCTCTGACAGTGCAGCTCTCCCTCAGTATTGACCCTCTGACAGTACAGCACTCCCTCAGTACTGCCCTCTGACAGTGCAGCACTCCCTCAGTACTGACCCTCTGACAGTGCAGCATTCCCTCAGTACTGACCCTCTGATATTGCAGCACTCACTCAGTTCTGACCCTCTGACAGTGCAGCATTCCCTCAGTACTGCCCTCTGACAGTGCAGCATTCCCTCAGTACTGAACCTCTGACAGTGCATCACTCCCTCAGTACTGACCCTCTGATAATGCAGCATTCCCTCAGGACTGACCCCCTGGCAGTGCAGCACTCCCTCAGTAACGACCCTCTGACAGTGCAGCTCTCCCTCAGTACTGACACTCTGACAATGCAGCATTCCCTCAGTACTGACCCTCTGGCAGTGCAGCTCTCCCTCAGCGCTGACCCTCTGACAGTGCAACACTCACTCAGTACTGACCCTCTGACAGAGGAGCGCTCCCTCAGTACTGACCCACTGACAGTGCTGCACTCCCTCAGTACTGACCCTCTGACAGTGCAGCTCTCCCTCAGTACTGACCCTCTGACAGTGAAGCGCTCGCTCAGTACTGACCCTTTGACAGTGCAGCATTGCCTCAGTACTGACCCTCTGACAGTGCATCACTCACTCAGTGCTGACCCTCTGACAGAGCACCGCTCCCTCAGTACTGACCCACTGACAGTGCAGCACTCCCTCAGTACTGACCCACTGACAGTGCAGCATTCCCTCAGTACTGACTCTCTGACAGTGCAGCACTCCCTCAGTACTGACCCTCTGACAGTGCTGCACTCCCTCAGCACTGTCCCTCTGACAGTGCGACACTCCCTCAGTACCGACCCTCTGACAGTGCAGCGCTCCCTCGGTACTGACCCTCTGACAGTGCAGTACTCTTACAGTACTGACCCTCTGACAGTGCAGGACTCCCTCAGTACAGACCCTCTGACAGTGCAGCACTCCCTCAGTACTGACCCTCTGACAGTGCAGCATTCCCTCAGTACTGACCCTCTGATATTGCAGCACTCCCTCAGTTCTGACCCTCTGACAGTGCAGCATTCCCTCAGTACTGACCCTCTGACAGTGCATCACTCCCTCAGTACTGACCCTCTGATAATGCAGCATTCCCTCAGTACTGACTCTCTGACAGTGCAGCACTCCCTCAGTTCTGACCCTCTGACAGTGCAGCATTCCCTCAGTACTGACCCACTGACAGTGCAGCACTCCCTCAGTACTGACTCTCTGACAGTGCAGCACTCCCTCAGTACTGACTCTCTGACAGTGCAGCACTCCCTCAGCACTGTCCCTCTGGCAGTGCGGCACTCCCTCAGTACCAACCCTCTGACAGTGCAGCGCTCCCTCGGTACTGAAACTGTGACAGTGCAGCACTCCCTCAGTACTGACCCTCGGACAGTGCAGGACTCCCTTAGTACTGACCCTCTGACAGTGCAGCACTCCCGCAGTACTGACCCTCTTACAGTGCAGCTCTCCCTCAGTACTGACCCTCTGACAGTGCAGCAGTCCCTCAGTACTGACGCTCTGACAGTGCAGCACTCCCTCAGTACTGACCCTCTGACAGTGCAACACTCACTCAGTACTGACCCTCTGACAGAGCAGCGCTCCCTCAGTATTGACCCACTGACAGTGCAGCACTCCCTCAGTACTGACCCTCTGACAGTGCAGCACTCACTCAGTACTGACCCTCTGACAGAGCAGCACTCCCTCAGTACTGACCCTCTGACAGTGCAACACTCACTCAGTACTGACCCTCTGACAGTGCAGCACTCACTCAGTACTGACCATCTGACAGTGCAGCACTCCCTCAGTACTGACCCTCTGACATTGCAACACTCACTCAGTACTGACCCTCTGACAGAGCAGCGCTCCCTCAGTATTGACCCACTGACAGTGCAGCACTCCCTCAGTCCTGACCCTCTGACAGTGCAACACTCACTCAGTACTGACCCTCTGACAGTGCAGCACTCACTCAGTACTGACCATCTGACAGAGCAGCACTCCCTCAGTACTGACCCTCTGACAGTGCAGCACTCCCTCAGTACTGACCCTCTGACAGTGCAGCTCTCCCTCAGTACTGACCCTCTGACAGTGAAGCGCTCCCTCAGTACTGACCCTTTGACAGTGCAGCATTCCCTCAGTACTGACCCTCTGACAGTGCATCACTCACTCAGTGCTGACCCTCTGACAGAGCACCGCTCCCTCAGTACTGACCCACTGACAGTGCAGCACTCCCTCAGTACTGACCCACTGACAGTGCAGCATTCCCTCAGTACTGACTCTCTGACAGTGCAGCACTCCCTCAGTACTGACCCTCTGACAGTGCTGCACTCCCTCAGCACTGTCCCTCTGACAGTGCGACACTCCCTCAGTACCGACCCTCTGACAGTGCAGCGCTCCCTCGGTACTGACCCTCTGACAGTGCAGTACTCCCACAGTACTGACCCTCTGACAGTGCAGGACTCCCTCAGTACAGACCCTCTGACAGTGCAGCACTCCCTCAGTACTGACCCTCTGACAGTGCAGCATTCCCTCAGTACTGACCCTCTGATATTGCAGCACTCCCTCAGTTCTGACCCTCTGACAGTGCAGCATTCCCTCAGTACTGACCCTCTGACAGTGCATCACTCCCTCAGTACTGACCCTCTGATAATGCAGCATTCCCTCAGTACTGACCCTCTGGCAGTGCAGCACTCCCTCAGTACTGACCCTCTGACAGTGCAGCTCTCCCTCAGTACTGACCCTCTGACAGTGCAACACTCACTCAGTACTGACCCTCTGACAGAGCAGCACTCCCTCAGTATTGACCCACTGACAGTGCAGCACTCCCTCAGTACTGACTCTCTGACAGTGCAGCACTCCCTCAGTACTGACTCTCTGACAGTGCAGCACTCCCTCAGCACTGTCCCTCTGGCAGTGCGGCACTCCCTCAGTACCAACCCTCTGACAGTGCAGCGCTCCCTCGGTACTGAAACTGTGACAGTGCAGCACTCCCTCAGTACTGACCCTCTGACAGTGCAGCACTCCCGCAGTACTGACCCTCTTACAGTGCAGCTCTCCCTCAGTACTGACCCTCTGACAGTGCAGCAGTCCCTCAGTACTGACGCTCTGACAGTGCAGCACTCCCTCAGTACTGACCCTCTGACAGTGCAACACTCACTCAGTACTGACCCTCTGACAGAGCAGCGCTCCCTCAGTATTGACCCACTGACAGTGCAGCACTCCCTCAGTACTGACCCTCTGACAGTGCAGCCCTCACTCAGTACTGACCCTCTGACAGAGCAGCACTCCCTCAGTACTGACCCTCTGACAGTGCAACACTCACTCAGTACTGACCCTCTGACAGTGCCGCACTCACTCAGTACTGACCATCTGACAGTGCAGCACTCCCTCAGTACTGACCCTCTGACATTGCAACACTCACTCAGTACTGACCCTCTGACAGAGCAGCGCTCCCTCAGTATTGACCCACTGACAGTGCAGCACTCCCTCAGTCCTGACCCTCTGACAGTGCAACACTCACTCAGTACTGACCCTCTGACAGTGCAGCACTCACTCAGTACTGACCATCTGACAGAGCAGCACTCCCTCAGTACTGACCCTCTGACAGTGCAGGACTCCCTCAGTACTGACCCTCTAATAGTGCAGCACTCCCGCAGTACTGACCCGCTGACAGTGCAGCTCTCCATCATTACTGAGCCTCTGACAGTGCAGCGCTCCCTCAGCACTCACCCTTTGACAGTGCAGCATTCCCTCAGTACTGACCCTCTGACAGTGCATCACTCACTCAGTGCTGACCCTCTGACAGAGCACCGCTCCCTCAGTACTGACCCACTGACAGTGCAGCACTCCCTCAGTACTGACCCACTGACAGTGCAGCATTCCCTCAGTACTGACTCTCTGACAGTGCAGCACTCCCTCAGTACTGACCCTCTGACAGTGCAGCACTCCCTCAGCACTGTCCCTCTGACAGTGCAGCGCTCCCTCGGTACTGACCCTCTGACAGTGCAGTACTCCCACAGTACTGACCCTCTGATAGTGCAGGACTCCCTCAGTACAGACCCTCTGACAGTGCAGCACTCCCGCAGTACTGACCCTCTGACAGTTCAGCACTCCCGCAGTACTGACCCTCTGACAGTGCGACACTCCCTCAGTACCGACCCTCTGACAGTGCAGCGCTCCCTCGGTACTGACCCTCTGACAGTGCAGCACTCCCTCAGTACTGACCCTCTGACAGTGCAGCATTCCCTCAGTACTGACCCTCTGATATTGCAGCACTCCCTCAGTTCTGACCCTCTGACAGTGCAGCATTCCCTCAGTACTGACCCTCTGACAGTGCATCACTCCCTCAGTACTGACCCTCTGATAATGCAGCATTCCCTCAGTACTGACCCTCTGGCAGTGCAGGAATCCCTCAGTACTGACCCTCTGACAGTGCAGCTCTCCCTCAGTACTGACCCTCTGACAGTGCAACACTCACTCAGTACTGACCCTCTGACAGAGCACCGTCCCTCAGTACTGACCCACTGACAGTGCAGCACTCCCTCAGTACTGACCCACTGACAGTGCAGGATTCCCTCAGTACTGACTCTCTGACAGTGCAGCACTCCCTCAGTACTGACCCTCTGACAGTGCAGCACTCCCTTAGCACTGTCCCTCTGGCAGTGCGGCACTCCCTCAGTACCAACCCTCTGACAGTGCAGCGCTCCCTCGGTACTGAAACTGTGACAGTGCTGCACTCCCTCAGTACTGACCCTCTGACAGTGCAGGACTCCCTTAGTACTGACCCTCTGACAGTGCAGCACTCCCGCTGTACTGACCCTCTGACAGTGCAGCTCTCCCTCAGTACTGACCCTCTGACAGTGCAGCAGTCCCTCAGTACTGACGCTCTGACAGTGCAGCACTCCCTCAGTACTGACCCTCTGACAGTGCAACACTCACTCAGCACTGACCCTCTGACAGAGCAGCGCTCCCTCAGTATTGACCCACTGACAGTGCAGCACTCCCTCAGTACTGACCCTCTGACAGTGCAGCACTCACTCAGTACATACCCTCTGACAGAGCAGCACTCCCTCAGTACTGACCCTCTGACAGTGCAACACTCACTCAGTACTGACCCTCTGACAGTGCAGCACTCACTCAGTACTGACCATCTGGCAGTGCAGCACTCCCTCAGTACTGACCCTCTGACATTGCAACACTCACTCAGTACTGACACTCTGACAGAGCAGCGCTCCCTCAGTATTGACCCACTGACAGTGCAGCACTCCCTCAGTCCTGACCCTTTGACAGTGCAGCACTCACTCAGTACTGCCCTCTGACAGTGCAGCACTCCCTCAGTACTGACCCTCTGACAGTGCAGCATTCCCTCAGTACTGACCCTCTGACAGTGCAGCTCTCCCTCAGTACTGACCCTCTGACAGTGCAGCACTCCTCAGTACTGACCCTCTGACAGTGCAGCACTCCCTCAGCACTGTCCCTCTGACAGTGCGACACTCCCTCAGTACCGACCCTCTGACAGTGCAGCGCTCCCTTGGTACTGACACTCTGACAGTGCAGCACTCCCTCAGTACTGATCCTCTGACAGTGCAGGACTCCCTCAGTACTGACCCTCTGACAGTGCAGTACTCCCGCAGTCCTGACCCTCTGACAGTGCAGCTCTCCCTCAGTATTGACCCTCTGACAGTACAGCACTCCCTCAGTACTGCCCTCTGACAGTGCAGCACTCCCTCAGTACTGACCCTCTGACAGTGCAGCATTCCCTCAGTACTGACCCTCTGATATTGCAGCACTCACTCAGTTCTGACCCTCTGACAGTGCAGCATTCCCTCAGTACTGCCCTCTGACAGTGCAGCATTCCCTCTGTACTGAACCTCTGACAGTGCATCACTCCCTCAGTACTGACCCTCTGATAATGCAGCATTCCCTCAGGACTGACCCCCTGGCAGTGCAGCACTCCCTCAGTAACGACCCTCTGACAGTGCAGCTCTCCCTCAGTACTGACACTCTGACAATGCAGCATTCCCTCAGTACTGACCCTCTGGCAGTGCAGCTCTCCCTCAGTGCTGACCCTCTGACAGTGCAACACTCACTCAGTACTGACCCTCTGACAGAGGAGCGCTCCCTCAGTACTGACCCACTGACAGTGCTGCACTCCCTCAGTACTGACCCTCTGACAGTGCAGCTCTCCCTCAGTACTGACCCTCTGACAGTGAAGCGCTCCCTCAGTACTGACCCTTTGACAGTGCAGCATTCCCTCAGTACTGACCCTCTGACAGTGCATCACTCACTCAGTGCTGACCCTCTGACAGAGCACCGCTCCCTCAGTACTGACCCACTGACAGTGCAGCACTCCCTCAGTACTGACCCACTGACAGTGCAGCATTCCCTCAGTACTGACTCTCTGACAGTGCAGCACTCCCTCAGTACTGACCCTCTGACAGTGCTGCACTCCCTCAGCACTGTCCCTCTGACAGTGCGACACTCCCTCAGTACCGACCCTCTGACAGTGCAGCGCTCCCTCGGTACTGACCCTCTGACAGTGCAGTACTCCCACAGTACTGACCCTCTGACAGTGCAGGACTCCCTCAGTACAGACCCTCTGACAGTGCAGCACTCCCGCAGTACTGACCCTCTGACAGTGCAGCTCTCCCTCAGTATTGACCCTCTGACAGTACAGCACTCCCTCAGTACTGACCCTCTGACAGTGCAGCACTCCCTCAGTACTGACCCTCTGACAGTGCAGCACTCCCTTAGTACTGACTCTCTGACAGTGCAGCACTCCCTCAGTACTGACCCTCTGACAGAGCAGCACTCCCTCAGTACTGACCCTCTGACAGTGCAGCACTCACTCAGTACTGACCCTCTGACAGAGCAGCACTCCCTCAGTACTGACCATCTGACAGTGCAGCACTCCCTCAGTACTGACCCTCTGACATTGCAACACTCACTCAGTACTGACCCTCTGACAGAGCAGCGCTCCCTCAGTATTGACCCACTGACAGTGCAGCACTCCCTCAGTCCTGACCCTCTGACAGTGCAACACTCACTCAGTACTGACCCTCTGACAGTGCAGCACTCACTCAGTACTGACCATCTGACAGAGCAGCACTCCCTCAGTACTGACCCTCTGACATTGCAGGACTCCCTCAGTACTGACCCTCTAATAGTGCAGCACTCCCGCAGTACTGACCCGCTGACAGTGCAGCTCTCCATCATTACTGACCCTCTGACAGTGCATCACTCACTCAGTGCTGACCCTCTGACAGAGCACCGCTCCCTCAGTACTGACCCACTGACAGTGTGGCATTCCCTCAGTACTGACCCTCTGACAGTGCAGCGCTCCCTCGGTACTGACCCTCTGACAGTGCGGCACTCCCTCAGTACTGACCCTCTGACAGTGCAGGACTCCCTCACTCAGTACTGACCCTCTGACTGTGCGGCACTCTCTCAGTCCTGACCCTCTGACAGTGCAGCACTCCCTCAGTACTGACCCTCTGACAGTGCGGCACTCCCTCAGCACTGTCCCTCTGACAGTGCAGCGCTCCCTCGGTACTGACCCTCTGACAGTGCGGCACTCCCACAGTACTGACCCTCTGATAGTGCAGGACTCCCTCAGTACAGACCCTCTGACAGTGCAGCACTCCCGCAGTACTGACCCTCTGACAGTGCAGCACTCCCGCAGTACTGACCCTCTGACAGTGCGACACTCCCTCAGTACCGACCCTCTGACAGTGCAGCGCTCCCTCGGTACTGACCCTCTGACAGTGCAGCGCTCCCTC
Organism: Scyliorhinus torazame; assembly: GCF_047496885.1. Classification (NCBI taxonomy): domain Eukaryota; kingdom Metazoa; phylum Chordata; class Chondrichthyes; order Carcharhiniformes; family Scyliorhinidae; genus Scyliorhinus; species Scyliorhinus torazame. The sequence goes on from NC_092708.1 coordinate 15,001,647, forward strand.
GGTACTGACCCTCTGACAGTGCAGCACTCCCTCAGTACTGACCCTCTGATATTGCAGCACTCCCTCAGTTCTGACCCTCTGACAGTGCAGCATTCCCTCAGTACTGACCCTCTGACAGTGCATCACTCCCTCAGTACTGACCCTCTGATAATGCAGCATTCCCTCAGTACTGACCCTCTGGCAGTGCAGGAATCCCTCAGTACTGACCCTCTGACAGTGCAGCTCTCCCTCAGTACTGACCCTCTGACAGAGCACCGTCCCTCAGTACTGACCCACTGACAGTGCAGCACTCCCTCAGTACTGACCCACTGACAGTGCAGGATTCCCTCAGTACTGACTCTCTGACAGTGCAGCACTCCCTCAGTACTGACCCTCTGACAGTGCAGCACTCCCTCAGCACTGTCCCTCTGGCAGTGCGGCACTCCCTCAGTACCAACCCTCTGACAGTGCAGCGCTCCCTCGGTACTGAAACTGTGACAGTGCTGCACTCCCTCAGTACTGACCCTCTGACAGTGCAGGACTCCCTTCGTACTGACCCTCTGACAGTGCAGCACTCCCGCAGTACTGACCCTCTTACAGTGCAGCTCTCCCTCAGTACTGACCCTCTGACAGTGCAGCAGTCCCTCAGTACTGACGCTCTGACAGTGCAGCACTCCCTCAGTACTGACCCTCTGACAGTGCAACACTCACTCAGCACTGACCCTCTGACAGAGCAGCGCTCCCTCAGTATTGACCCACTGACAGTGCAGCACTCCCTCAGTACTGACCCTCTGACAGTGCAGCACTCACTCAGTACTGACCCTCTGACAGAGCAGCACTCCCTCAGTACTGACCCTCTGACAGTGCAACACTCACTCAGTACTGACCCTCTGACAGTGCAGCACTCACTCAGTACTGACCATCTGACAGTGCAGCACTCCCTCAGTACTGACCCTCTGACATTGCAACACTCACTCAGTACTGACACTCTGACAGAGCAGCGCTCCCTCAGTATTGACCCACTGACAGTGCAGCACTCCCTCAGTCCTGACCCTTTGACAGTGCAGCACTCACTCAGTACTGCCCTCTGACAGTGCAGCACTCCCTCAGTACTGACCCTCTGACAGTGCAGCATTCCCTCAGTACTGACCCTCTGACAGTGCAGCTCTCCCTCAGTACTGACCCTCTGACAGTGCAGCACTCCTCAGTACTGACCCTCTGACAGTGCAGCACTCCCTCAGCACTGTCCCTCTGACAGTGCGACACTCCCTCAGTACCGACCCTCTGACAGTGCAGCGCTCCCTTGGTACTGACACTCTGACAGTGCAGCACTCCCTCAGTACTGACCCTCTGACAGTGCAGGACTCCCTCAGTACTGACCCTCTGACAGTGCAGCACTCCCGCAGTACTGACCCTCTGACAGTGCAGCTCTCCCTCAGTATTGACCCTCTGACAGTACAGCAATCCCTCAGTACTGCCCTCTGGCAGTGCAGCACTCCCTCAGTACTGACCCTCTGACAGTGCAGCATTCCCTCAGTACTGACCCTCTGATATTGCAGCACTCACTCAGTTCTGACCCTCTGACAGTGCAGCATTCCCTCAGTACTGCCCTCTGACAGTGCAGCATTCCCTCAGTACTGAACCTCTGACAGTGCATCACTCCCTCAGTACTGACCCTCTGATAATGCAGCATTCCCTCAGGACTGACCCCCTGGCAGTGCAGCACTCCCTCAGTAACGACCCTCTGACAGTGCAGCTCTCCCTCAGTACTGACACTCTGACAATGCAGCATTCCCTCAGTACTGACCCTCTGGCAGTGCAGCTCTCCCTCAGTGCTGACCCTCTGACAGTGCAACACTCACTCAGTACTGACCCTCTGACAGAGGAGCGCTCCCTCAGTACTGACCCACTGACAGTGCTGCACTCCCTCAGTACTGACCCTCTGAGAGTGCAGCTCTCCCTCAGTACTGACCCTCTGACAGTGCATCACTCACTCAGTGCTGACCCTCTGACAGAGCACCGCTCCCTCAGTACTGACCCACTGACAGTGCAGCGCTCCCTCAGTACTGACCCACTGACAGTGCAGCATTCCCTCAGTACTGACTCTCTGACAGTGCAGCACTCCCTCAGTACTGACCCTCTGACAGTGCTGCACTCCCTCAGCACTGTCCCTCTGACAGTGCGACACTCCCTCAGTACCGACCCTCTGACAGTGCAGCGCTCCCTCGGTACTGACCCTCTGACAGTGCAGTACTCCCACAGTACTGACCCTCTGACAGTGCAGGACTCCCTCAGTACAGACCCTCTGACAGTGCAGTACTCCCGCAGTACTGACCCTCTGACAGTGCAGCTCTCCCTCAGTATTGACCCTCTGACAGTACAGCACTCCCTCAGTACTGACCCTCTGACAGTGCAGCACTCCCTCAGTACTGACCCTCTGACAGTGCAGCATTCCCTCAGTACTGACCCTCTGATATTGCAGCACTCCCTCAGTTCTGACCCTCTGACAGTGCAGCATTCCCTCAGTACTGACCCTCTGACAGTGCATCACTCCCTCAGTACTGACCCTCTGATAATGCAGCATTCCCTCAGTACTGACCCTCTGGCAGTGCAGCACTCCCTCAGTACTGACCCTCTGACAGTGCAGCTCTCCCTCAGTACTGACCCTCTGACAGTGCAACACTCACTCAGTACTGACCCTCTGACAGAGCACCGTCCCTCAGTACTGACCCACTGACAGTGCAGCACTCCCTCAGTACTGACCCACTGACAGTGCAGCATTCCCTCAGTACTGACCCTCTGACAGTGCAGCACTCCCTCAGCACTGTCCCTCTGGCAGTGCGGCACTCCCTCAGTACCAACCCTCTGACAGTGCAGCGCTCCCTCGGTACTGAAACTGTGACAGTGCAGCACTCCCTCAGTACTGACCCTCTGACAGTGCAGGACTCCCTTAGGACTGACCCTCTGACAGTGCAGCACTCCCGCAGTACTGACCCTCTTACAGTGCAGCTCTCCCTCAGTACTGATCCTCTGACAGTGCAGCAGTCCCTCAGTACTGACGCTCTCACAGTGCAGCACTCCCTCAGTACTGACCCTCTGACAGTGCAACACTCACTCAGTACTGACCCTCTGACAGAGCAGCGCTCCCTCAGTATTGACCCACTGACAGTGCAGCACTCCCTCAGTACTGACCCTCTGACAGTGCAGCACTCACTCAGTACTGACCCTCTGACAGAGCAGCACTCCCTCAGTACTGACCCTCTGACAGTGCAACACTGACTCAGTACTGACCCTCTGACAGTGCAGCACTCACTCAGTACTGACCATCTGACAGTGCAGCACTCCCTCAGTACTGACCCTCTGACATTGCAACACTCACTCAGTACTGACCCTCTGACAGAGCAGCGCTCCCTCAGTATTGACCCACTGACAGTGCAGCACTCCCTCAGTCCTGACCCTCTGACAGTGCAACACTCACTCAGTACTGACCCTCTGACAGTGCAGCACTCACTCAGTACTGACCATCTGACAGAGCAGCACTCCCTCAGTACTGACCCTCTGACAGTGCAGGACTCCCTCAGTACTGACCCTCTAATAGTGCAGCACTCCCGCAGTACTGACCCGCTGACAGTGCAGCTCTCCATCATGACTGAGCCTCTGACAGTGAAGCGCTCCCTCAGCACTCACCCTTTGACAGTGCAGCATTCCCTCAGTACTGACCCTCTGATAGTGCATCACTCACTCAGTGCTGACCCTCTGACAGTGCAGCACTCCCTCAGTATTGACCCACTGACAGTGCAGCATTCCCTCAGTACTGACTCTCTGACAGTGCAGCACTCCCTCAGTACTGACCCTCTGATAGTGCAGGACTCCCTCAGTACAGACCCTCTGACAGTGCAGCACTCCCGCAGTACTGACCCTCTGACAGTGCAGCACTCCCGCAGTACTGACCCTCTGACAGTGCGACACTCCCTCAGTACCGACCCTCTGACAGTGCAGCGCTCCCTCGGTACTGACCCTCTGACAGTGCAGCACTCCCTCAGTACTGACCCTCTGATATTGCAGCACTCCCTCAGTTCTGACCCTCTGACAGTGCAGCATTCCCTCAGTACTGACCCTCTGACGGTGCATCACTCCCTCAGTACTGACCCTCTGATAATGCAGCATTCCCTCAGTCCTGACCCTCTGGCAGTGCAGTACTCCCTCAGTACTGACCCTCTGATAGTGCAGCTCTCCCTCAGTACTGACCCACTGACAGTGCAGCACTCCCTCAGTACTGACCCAAAGACAGTGCAGGATTCCCTCAGTACTGACTCTCTGACAGTGCAGCACTCCCTCAGTACTGACCCTCTGACAGTGCAGCACTCCCTCAGCACTGTCCCTCTGCCAGTGCGGCACTCCCTCAGTACCAACCCTCTGACAGTGCAGCGCTCCCTCGGTACTGAAACTGTGACAGTGCTGCACTCCCTCAGTACTGACCCTCTGACAGTGCAGGACTCCCTTAGTACTGACCCTCTGACTGCAGCACTCCCGCAGTACTGACCCTCTGACAGTGCAGCTCTCCCTCAGTACTGACCCTCTGACAGTGCTGCAGTCCCTCAGTACTGACACTCTGACAGTGCAGCACTCCCTCAGTACTGACCCTCTGACAGTGCAACACTCACTCAGCACTGACCCTCTGACAGAGCAGCGCTCCCTCAGTATTGACCCACTGAGAGTGCAGCACTCCCTCAGTACTGACCCTCTGACAGTGCAGCACTCACTCAGTACTGACCCTCTGACAGAGCAGCACTCCCTCAGTACTGACCCTCTGACAGTGCAACACTCACTCAGTACTGACCCTCTGACAGTGCAGCACTCACTCAGTACTGACCATCTGACAGTGCAGCACTCCCTCAGTACTGACCCTCTGACATTGCAACACTCACTCAGTACTGACACTCTGACAGAGCAGCGCTCCCTCAGTATTGACCCACTGACAGTGCAGCACTCCCTGAGTCCTGACCCTTTGACAGTGCAGCACTCACTCAGTACTGACCCTCTGACAGAGCAGCACTCCCTCAGTACTGACCCTCTGACAGTGCAACACTCACTCAGTACTGACCCTCTGACAGTGCAGCACTCACTCAGTACTGACCATCTGACAGAGCAGCACTCCCTCAGTACTGACCCTCTGACAGTGCAGGACTCCCTCAGTACTGACCCTCTGACAGTGCAGCACTCCCGCAGTACTGACCCTCTGACAGTGCAGCTCTCCATCAGTACTGAGCCTCTGACAGTACAGCAATCCCTCAGTACTTATCCTCTGACAGTGCAGCACTCCCTCAGTACTGACTCTCTGACAGTGCAACACTCACTCAGTACTGACCCTCTGACAGAGCACCGCTCCCTCAGTACTAACCCACTGACAGTGCAGCACACCCTCAGTACTGAACCACTGACAGTGCAGCACTCCCTCAGCACTGTCCGTCTGACAGTGCGGCACTCCCTCAGTACCGACCCTCTGACAGTGCGGCACTCCCTCAGTACTGATCCTCTGACAGTGCAGCACTCCCGCAGTACTGACCCTCTGACAGTGCAGCATTCCCTCAGTACTGACCCTCTGACAGTGCAGCGCTCCCTCGGTACTGAAACTGTGACAGTGCAGCACTCCCTCAGTACTGACCCTCTGACAGTGCAGGACTCCCTTAGGACTGACCCTCTGACAGTGCAGCACTCCCGCAGTACTGACCCTCTTACAGTGCAGCTCTCCCTCAGTACTGACCCTCTGATAGTGCAGCAGTCCCTCAGTACTGACGCTCTCACAGTGCAGCACTCCCTCAGTACTGACCCTCTGACAGTGCAACACTCACTCAGTACTGACCCTCTGACAGAGCAGCGCTCCCTCAGTATTGACCCACTGACAGTGCAGCACTCCCTCAGTACTGACCCTCTGACAGTGCAGCACTCACTCAGTACTGACCCTCTGACAGAGCAGCACTCCCTCAGTACTGACCCTCTGACAGTGCAACACTGACTCAGTACTGACCCTCTGACAGTGCAGCACTCACTCAGTACTGACCATCTGACAGTGCAGCACTCCCTCAGTACTGACCCTCTGACATTGCAACACTCACTCAGTACTGACCCTCTGACAGAGCAGCGCTCCCTCAGTATTGACCCACTGACAGTGCAGCACTCCCTCAGTCCTGACCCTCTGACAGTGCAACACTCACTCAGTACTGACCCTCTGACAGTGCAGCACTCACTCAGTACTGACCATCTGACAGAGCAGCACTCCCTCAGTACTGACCCTCTGACAGTGCAGGACTCCCTCAGTACTGACCCTCTAATAGTGCAGCACTCCCGCAGTACTGACCCGCTGACAGTGCAGCTCTCCATCATGACTGAGCCTCTGACAGTGAAGCGCTCCCTCAGCACTCACCCTTTGACAGTGCAGCATTCCCTCAGTACTGACCCTCTGATAGTGCATCACTCACTCAGTGCTGACCCTCTGACAGTGCAGCACTCCCTCAGTATTGACCCACTGACAGTGCAGCATTCCCTCAGTACTGACTCTCTGACAGTGCAGCACTCCCTCAGTACTGACCCTCTGATAGTGCAGGACTCCCTCAGTACAGACCCTCTGACAGTGCAGCACTCCCGCAGTACTGACCCTCTGACAGTGCAGCACTCCCGCAGTACTGACCCTCTGACAGTGCGACACTCCCTCAGTACCGACCCTCTGACAGTGCAGCGCTCCCTCGGTACTGACCCTCTGACAGTGCAGCACTCCCTCAGTACTGACCCTCTGATATTGCAGCACTCCCTCAGTTCTGACCCTCTGACAGTGCAGCATTCCCTCAGTACTGACCCTCTGACGGTGCATCACTCCCTCAGTACTGACCCTCTGATAATGCAGCATTCCCTCAGTCCTGACCCTCTGGCAGTGCAGTACTCCCTCAGTACTGACCCTCTGATAGTGCAGCTCTCCCTCAGTACTGACCCACTGACAGTGCAGCACTCCCTCAGTACTGACCCAAAGACAGTGCAGGATTCCCTCAGTACTGACTCTCTGACAGTGCAGCACTCCCTCAGTACTGACCCTCTGACAGTGCAGCACTCCCTCAGCACTGTCCCTCTGCCAGTGCGGCACTCCCTCAGTACCAACCCTCTGACAGTGCAGCGCTCCCTCGGTACTGAAACTGTGACAGTGCTGCACTCCCTCAGTACTGACCCTCTGACAGTGCAGGACTCCCTTAGTACTGACCCTCTGACTGCAGCACTCCCGCAGTACTGACCCTCTGACAGTGCAGCTCTCCCTCAGTACTGACCCTCTGACAGTGCTGCAGTCCCTCAGTACTGACACTCTGACAGTGCAGCACTCCCTCAGTACTGACCCTCTGACAGTGCAACACTCACTCAGCACTGACCCTCTGACAGAGCAGCGCTCCCTCAGTATTGACCCACTGAGAGTGCAGCACTCCCTCAGTACTGACCCTCTGACAGTGCAGCACTCACTCAGTACTGACCCTCTGACAGAGCAGCACTCCCTCAGTACTGACCCTCTGACAGTGCAACACTCACTCAGTACTGACCCTCTGACAGTGCAGCACTCACTCAGTACTGACCATCTGACAGTGCAGCACTCCCTCAGTACTGACCCTCTGACATTGCAACACTCACTCAGTACTGACACTCTGACAGAGCAGCGCTCCCTCAGTATTGACCCACTGACAGTGCAGCACTCCCTGAGTCCTGACCCTTTGACAGTGCAGCACTCACTCAGTACTGACCCTCTGACAGAGCAGCACTCCCTCAGTACTGACCCTCTGACAGTGCAACACTCACTCAGTACTGACCCTCTGACAGTGCAGCACTCACTCAGTACTGACCATCTGACAGAGCAGCACTCCCTCAGTACTGACCCTCTGACAGTGCAGGACTCCCTCAGTACTGACCCTCTGACAGTGCAGCACTCCCGCAGTACTGACCCTCTGACAGTGCAGCTCTCCATCAGTACTGAGCCTCTGACAGTACAGCAATCCCTCAGTACTTATCCTCTGACAGTGCAGCACTCCCTCAGTACTGACTCTCTGACAGTGCAACACTCACTCAGTACTGACCCTCTGACAGAGCACCGCTCCCTCAGTACTAACCCACTGACAGTGCAGCACACCCTCAGTACTGAACCACTGACAGTGCAGCACTCCCTCAGCACTGTCCGTCTGACAGTGCGGCACTCCCTCAGTACCGACCCTCTGACAGTGCGGCACTCCCTCAGTACTGATCCTCTGACAGTGCAGCACTCCCGCAGTACTGACCCTCTGACAGTGCAGCATTCCCTCAGTACTGACCCTCTGACAGTGCATCACTCACTCAGTGCTGACCCTCTGACAGTGCAGCACTCCCTCAGTACTGACCCACTGACAGTGCAGCATTCCCTCAGTACTGACTCTCTGACAGTGCAGCACTCCCTCAGTACTGACCCTCTGACAGTGCAGCACTCCCTCAGCACTGTCCCTCTGACAGTGCAGCGCTCCCTCGGTACTGACCCTCTGACAGTGCAGTACTCCCACAGTACTGACCCTCTGATAGTGCAGGACTCCCTCAGTACAGACCCTCTGACAGTGCAGCACTCCCGCAGTACTGACCCTCTGACAGTGCAGCACTCCCGCAGTACTGACCCTCTGACAGTGCGACACTCCCTCAGTACCGACCCTCTGACAGTGCAGCGCTCCCTCGGTACTGACCCTCTGACAGTGCAGCACTCCCTCAGTACTGACCCTCTGATATTGCAGCACTCCCTCAGTTCTGACCCTCTGACAGTGCAGCATTCCCTCAGTACTGACCCTCTGACAGTGCATCACTCCCTCAGTACTGAACCACTGACAGTGCAGCACTCCCTCAGCACTGTCCGTCTGACAGTGCGGCACTCCCTCAGTACCGACCCTCTGACAGTGCGGCACTCCCTCAGTACTGATCCTCTGACAGTGCAGCACTCCCGCAGTACTGACCCTCTGACAGTGCAGCGCTCCCTCGGTACTGACCCTCTGACAGTGCGGCACTCCCTCAGTACTGACCCTCTGACAGTGCAGGACTCCCTCAGTACTGATCCTCTGACAGTGCAGCACTCCCGCAGTACTGACCCTCTGACAGTGCAGCACTCCCTCAGTACTGACCCACTGACAGTGCAGCACTCCCTCAGTACTGACCCTCTGACAGTGCAGCACTCCCTCAGTACTGACCCTCTGACAGTGCAGGACTCCCTCAGTACTGATCCTCTGACAGTGCAGCACTCCCGCAGTACTGACCCTCTGACAGTGCAGCTCTCCCTCAGTATTGACCCTCTGAGAGTACAGCACTCCCTCTGCACTGACCCTCTGACAGTGCAGCACTCCCTCAGTACTGACCCTCTGACAGTGCAGCATTCCCTCAGTACTGACCCTCTGATATTGCAGCACTCCCTCAGTTCTGACCCTCAGTGCAGCATTGCCTCTGTACTGTCCCTCTGACAGTGCATCACTCCCTCAGTACTGACCCTCTGATAATGCAGCATTCCCTCAGTACTGACCCTCTGGCAGTGCAGCACTCCCTCAGTACTGACCCTCTGACAATGCACCATTCCCTCAGTACTGACCCTCTGGCAGTGCAGCTCTCCCTCAGTGCTTACCCTCTGACTGTGCAACACTCACTCAGTACTGACCGTCTGACAGAGGAGCGCTCCCTCAGTACTGACCCACTGACAGTGCAGCACTCCCTCAGTACTGACCCTCTGACAGTGCAGCACTCCCTCAGTAGTGACCCTCTGACAGTGAAGCGCTCTCTCAGTGCTGACCCTTTGACAGTGCAGCATTCCCTCAGTACTGACCCTCTGACAGTGCATCACTCACTCAGTGCCGGCCCTCTGACAGAGCACCGCTCCCTCAGTACTGACCCACTGACAGTGCAGCACTCCCTCAGTACTTACCCACTGACAGTGCAGCATTCCCTCAGTACTGACTCTCTGACAGTGCAGCACTCCCTCAGCACAGTCCCTCTGACAGTGCGACACTCCCTCAGTACTGACCCTCTGACAGTGCAGCGCTCCCTCAGTACTGACCCTCTGACAGTGCAGCGCTCCCTTGGTACTGACACTCTGACAGTGCAGCACTCCCTCAGTACTGATCCTCTGACAGTGCAGGACTCCCTCAGTACTGACCCTCTGACAGTGCAGCACTCCCGCAGTACTGACCCTCTGACAGTGCAGCTCTCCCTCAGTATTGACCCTCTGACAGTCCAGCACTCCCTCAGTACTGCCCTCTGACAGTGCAGCACTCCCTCAGTACTGACCCTCTGACAGTGCAGCATTCCCTCAGTACTGACCCTCTGATATTGCAGCACTCACTCAGTTCTGACCCTCTGACAGTGCAGCTCTCCCTCAGTACTGACCCTCTGACAGTGCAACACTCACTCTGTACTGACCCTCTGACAGAGCACCGTCCCTCAGTACTGACCCACTGACAGTGCAGCACTCCCTCAGTACTGACCTACTGACAGTGCAGCATTCCCTCAGTACTGACCCTCTGACAGTGCAGGACTCCCTTAGTACTGACCCTCTGACAGTGCAGCACTCCCGCAGTACTGACCCTCTTACAGTGCAGCTCTCCCTCAGTACTGAACCTCTGACAGTGCAGCAGTCCCTCAGTACTGACGCTCTGACAGTGCAGCAGTCCCTCAGTACTGACGCTCTGACAGTGCAGCACTCCCTCAGTACTGACCCTCTGACAGTGCAGCACTCCCTCAGTACTGACCCTCTGACAGTGCAGCGCTCCCTCGGTACTGAAACTGTGACAGTGCAGCACTCCCTCAGTACTGACCCTCTGACAGTGCAGGACACCCTTAGCACTGACCCTCTGACAGTGCAGCACTCCCGCAGTACTGACCCTCTTACAGTGCAGCTCTCCCTCAGTACTGACCCTCTGACAGTGCAGCAGTCCCTCAGTACTGACGCTCTGACAGTGCAGCACTCCCTCAGTACTGACCCTCTGACAGTGCAACACTCACTCAGCACTGACCCTCTGACAGAGCAGCACTCCCTCAGTATTGACCCACTGACAGTGCAGCACTCCCTCAGTACTGACCCTCTGACAGTGCAGCACTCACTCAATACTGACCCTCTGACAGAGCAGCACTCACTCAGTCCTGACCCTCTGACAGTGCAACACTCACTCAGTACTGACCCTCTGACAGTGCAGCACTCACTCAGTACTGACCATCTGACAGTGCAGCACTCCCTCAGTACTGACCCTCTGACATTGCAACACTCACTCAGTACTGACACTCTGACAGAGCAGCGCTCCTTCAGTATTGACCCACTGACAGTGCAGCACTCCCTCAGTCCTGACCCTCTGACAGTGCAGCACTCACTCAGTACTGACCCTCTGACAGAGCAGCACTCCCTCAGTACTGACCCTCTGACAGTGCAACACTCACTCAGTACTGACCCTCTGACAGTGCAGCACTCACCCAGTACTGACCATCTGACAGAGCAGCACTCCCTCAGTACTGACCCTCTGACAGTGCAGGACTCCCTCAGTACTGACCCTCTGACAGTGCAGCACTCCCGCAGTACTGACCCTCTGACAGTGCAGCTCTCCATCAGTACTGAGCCTCTGACAGTACAGCAATCCCTCAGTACTTATCCTCTGACAGTGCAGCACTCCCTCAGTACTGACTCTCTGACAGTGCAACACTCACTCAGTACTGACCCTCTGACAGAGCACCGCTCCCTCAGTACTGAACCACTGACAGTGCAGCACTCCCTCAGCACTGTCCGTCTGACAGTGCGGCACTCCCTCAGTACCGACCCTCTGACAGTGCAGCGCTCCCTCGGTACTGACCCTCTGACAGTGCGGCACTCCCTCAGTACTGACCCTCTGACAGTGCAGGACTCCCTCAGTACTGATCCTCTGACAGTGCAGCACTCCCGCAGTACTGACCCTCTGACAGTGCAGCACTCCCTCAGTACTGACCCACTGACAGTGCAGCACTCCCTCAGTACTGACCCTCTGACAGTGCAGCACTCCCTCAGTACTGACCCTCTGACAGTGCAGGACTCCCTCAGTACTGACCCACTGACAGTGCAGCTCTCCCTCAGTGCTTACCCTCTGACAGTGCAATACTCACTCAGTACTGACCGTCTGACAGAGGAGCGCTCCCTCAGTACTGACCCACTGACAGTGCAGCATTCCCTCAGTACTTACCCACTGACAGTGCAGCATTCCCTCAGTACTGACTCTCTGACAGTGCAGCACTCCCTCAGTACTGACCCTCTGACAGTGCAGCACTCCCTCAGCACAGTCCCTCTGACAGTGCGACACTCCCTCAGTACTGACCCTCTGACAGTGCAGCGCTCCCTCAGTACTGACCATCTGACAGTGCAGCGCTCCCTTGGTACTGACACTCTGACAGTGCAGGACTCCCTCAGTACTGACCCTCTGACAGTGCAGCACTCTCGCAGTACTGACCCTCTGACAGTGCAGCTCTCCCTCAGTATTGACCCTCTGACAGTACAGCACTCCCTCAGTACTGCCCTCTGACAGTGCAGCACTCCCTCAGTACTGACCCTCTGACAGTGCAGCACTCCCTCAGTACTGACCCTCTGACAGTGCAGCTCTCCCTCAGTATTGACCCACTGACAGTACAGCACTCCCTCAGTACTGCCCTCTGACAGTACAGCACTCCCTCAGTACTGCCCTCTGACAGTGCAGCACTCCCTCAGTACTGACCCTCAGACAGTGCAGCACTCCCTCAGTACTGACCCTCTGACAGTGCAACACTCCCTCAGTGCTGACCCTCTGACAGTGCAGCACTCCCTCAGCACAGTCCCTCTGACAGCGCGGCACTCCCTCAGTACTGACCCTCTGACAGTGCAGCACTCCCTCAGTGCTGACCCTCTGACAGTGCGACACTCCCTCAGTACTGACCCTCTGACAGTGCAGCGCTCCCTCAGTACTGACCCTCTGACAGTGCAGCGCTCCCTTGGTACTGACACTCTGACAGTGCAGCACTCCCTCAGTACTGACCCTCTGACAGTGCAGCACTCCCTCAGTACTGACCCTCTGACAGTGCGCCACTCCCGCAGTACTGACCCTCTGACAGTGCAGCACTCCCGCAGTACTGACCCTCTGACAGTGCAGCTCTCCCTCAGTATTGACCCTCTGACAGTACAGCACTCCCTCAGTACTGCCCTCTGACAGTGCAGCACTCCCTCAGTACTGACCCTCTGACAGTGCAGCATTCCCTCAGTACTGACCCTCTGATATTGCAGCACTCACTCAGTTCTGACCCTCTGACAGTGCAGCTCTCCTTCAGTACTGACCCTCTGACAGTGCAACACTCACTCAGTACTGACCCTCTGACAGAGCACCGTCCCTCAGTACTGACCCACTGACAGTGCAGCACTCCCTCAGTACTGACCTACTGACAGTGCAGCATTCCCTCAGTACTGACTCTCTGACAGTGCAGCACTCCCTCAGTACTGACCCTCTGACAGTGCAGCACTACCTCAGCACTGTCCCTCTGGCAGTGCGGCACTCCCTCAGTACCAACCCTCTGACAGTGCAGCGCTCCCTCGGTACTGAAACTGTGACAGTGCAGCACTCCCTCAGTACTGACCCTCCGACAGTGCAGGACTCCCTTAGTACTGACCCTCTGACAGTGCAGCACTCCCGCAGTACTGACCCTCTTACAGTGCAGCTCTCCCTCAGTACTGACCCTCTGACAGTGCAGCAGTCCCTCAGTACTGACGCTCTGACAGTGCAGCACTCCCTCAGTACTGACCCTCTGACAGTGCAACACTCACTCAGTACTGACCCTCTGACAGAGCAGCGCTCCCTCTGTATTGACCCACTGACAGTGCAGCACTCCCTCAGTACTGACCCTCTGACAGTGCAGCACTCACTCAGTACTGACCCTCTGACAGAGCAGCACTCCCTCAGTACTGACCCTCTGAAAGTGCTACACTCACTCAGTACTGACCCTCTGACACTGCAGCACTTTCTCAGTACTGACCATCTGACAGTGCAGCACTCCCTCAGTACTGACCCTCTGACATTGCAACACTCACTCAGTACTGACCCTCAGACAGAGCAGCGCTCCCTCAGTATTGACCCACTGACAGTGCAGCACTCCCTCAGTCCTGACCCTCTGACAGTGCAGCACTCACTCAGTACTGACCCTCTGACAGAGCAGCACTCCCTCAGTACTGACCCTCTGACAGTGCAACACTCACTCAGTACTGACCCTCTGACAGTGCAGCACTCACTCAGTACTGACCATGTGACAGAGCAGCACTCCCTCAGTACTGACCCTCTGACAGTGCAGGACTCCCTCAGTACTGCCCCTCTGACAGTGCAGCACTCCCGCAGTACTGACCCTCTGACAGTGCAGCTCTCCATCAGTACTGAGCCTCTGACAGTACAGCAATCCCTCAGTACTTATCCTCTGACAGTGCAGCACTCCCTCAGTACTGACTCTCTGACAGTGCAACACTCACTCAGTACTGACCCTCTGACAGAGCACCGCTCCCTCAGTACTAACCCACTGACAGTGCAGCACACCCTCAGTACTGAAACACTGACAGTGCAGCACTCCCTCAGCACTGTCCGTCAGACAGTGCGGCACTCCCTCAGTACCGACCCTCTGACAGTGCAGCGCTCCCTCGGTACAGACCCTCTCACAGTGCGGCACTCCCTCAGTACTGACCCTCTGACAGTGCAGGACTCCCTCAGTCCTGATCCTCTGACAGTGCAGCACTCCCGCAGTACTGACCCTCTGACAGTGCAGCACTCCCTCAGTACTGACCCACTGACAGTGCAGCACTCCCTCAGTACTGATCGTCTGACAGTGCAGCACTCCCGCAGTACTGACCCTCTGACAGTGCAGGACTCCCTCAGTACTGATCCTCTGACAGTGCAGCACACCCGCAGTACTGACCCTCTGACAGTGCAGCTCTCCCTCAGTATTGACCCTCTGAGAGTACAGCACTCCCTCTGCACTGACCCACTGACAGTGCAGCACTCCCTCAGTACTGACCCTCTGACAGTGCAGCATTCCCTCAGTACTGACCCTCTGATATTGCAGCACTCCCTCAGTTCTGACCCTCAGTGCAGCATTGCCTCTATACTGACCCTCTGACAGTGCATCACTCCCTCAGTACTGACCCTCTGATAACGCAGCATTCCGTCAGTACTTACCCTCTGGCAGTGCAGCACTCCCTCAATCCTGACCCTCTGACAGTGCAGTTCTCCCTCAGTACTGACCCTCTGACAATGCAGCATTCCCTCAGTACTGACCCTCGGGCAGTGCAGCTCTCCCTCAGTGCTGACCCTCTGACAGTGCAACACTCACTCAGTACTGACCGTCTGACAGAGGAGCGCTCCCTCAGTACTGTCCCACTGACAGTGCAGCACTCCCTCAGTACTGACCCTCTGACAGTGCAGCACTCCCTCAGTAGTGACCCTCTGACAGTGAAGCGCTTCCTCAGTACTGACCCTTTGACAGTGCTGCATTCCCTCAGTACTGACCCTCTGACAGTGCATCACTCACTCAGTGCCGGCCCTCTGACAGAGCACCGCTCCCTCAGTACTGACCCACTGACAGTGCAGGACTCCCTCAGTACTTACCCACTGACAGTGCAGCACTCCCTCAGCACAGTCCCTCTGACTGTGCGACTCTCCGTCAGTACCGACCCTCTGACAGTGCAGCACTCCCGCAGTACTGACCCTCTGACAGTGCAGCTCTCCCTCAGTATTGACCCTCTGAGAGTACAGCACTCCCTCTGCACTGACCCTCTGACAGTGCAGCACTCCCTCAGTACTGACCCTCTGACAGTGCAGCATTCCCTCAGTACTGACCCTCTGATATTGCAGCACTCCCTCAGTTCTGACCCTCAGTGCAGCATTGCCTCTGTACTGACACTCTGACAGTGCATCACTCCCTCAGTACTGACCCTCTGATAACGCAGCATTCCGTCAGTACTTACCCTCTGGCAGTGCAGCACTCCCTCAATCCTGACCCTCTGACAGTGCAGTTCTCCCTCAGTACTGACCCTCTGACAATGCAGCATTCCCTCAGTACTGACCCTCTGGCAGTCCAGCTCTCCCTCAGTGCTGACCCTCTGACAGTGCAACACTCACTCAGTACTGACCGTCTGACAGAGGAGCGCTCCCTCAGTACTGAACCACTGACAGTGCAGCACTCCCTCAGTACTGACCCTCTGACAGTGCAGCACTCCCTCAGTAGTGACCCTCTGACAGTGAAGCGCTCCCTCAGTACTGACCCTTTGACAGTGCAGCATTCCCTCAGTACTGACCCTCTGACAGTGCATCACTCACTCAGTGCCGGCCCTCTGACAGAGCACCGCTCCCTCAGTACTGACCCACTGACAGTGCAGCACTCCCTCAGCACAGTCCCTCTGACTGTGCGACACTCCATCAGTACCGACCCTCTGACAGTGCAGCAGTCCCTCAGTACTGACGCTCTGACAGTGCAGCACTCCCTCAGTACTGACCCTCTGACAGTGCAACACTCACTCAGTACTGACCCTCTGACAGAGCAGCGCTCCCTCTGTATTGACCCACTGACAGTGCAGCACTCCCTCAGTACTGACCCTCTGACAGTGCAGCACTCACTCAGTACTGACCCTCTGACAGAGCAGCACTCCCTCAGTACTGACCCTCTGAAAGTGCAACACTCACTCAGTACTGACCCTCTGACACTGCAGCACTTTCTCAGTACTGACCATCTGACAGTGCAGCACTCCCTCAGTACTGACCCTCTGACATTGCAACACTCACTCAGTACTGACCCTCAGACAGAGCAGCGCTCCCTCAGTATTGACCCACTGACAGTGCAGCACTCCCTCAGTCCTGACCCTCTGACAGTGCAGCACTCACTCAGTACTGACCCTCTGACAGAGCAGCACTCCCTCAGTACTGACCCTCTGACAGTGCAACACTCACTCAGTACTGACCCTCTGACAGTGCAGCACTCACTCAGTACTGACCATGTGACAGAGCAGCACTCCCTCAGTACTGACCCTCTGACAGTGCAGGACTCCCTCAGTACTGCCCCTCTGACAGTGCAGCACTCCCGCAGTACTGACCCTCTGACAGTGCAGCTCTCCATCAGTACTGAGCCTCTGACAGTACAGCAATCCCTCAGTACTTATCCTCTGACAGTGCAGCACTCCCTCAGTACTGACTCTCTGACAGTGCAACACTCACTCAGTACTGACCCTCTGACAGAGCACCGCTCCCTCAGTACTAACCCACTGACAGTGCAGCACACCCTCAGTACTGAAACACTGACAGTGCAGCACTCCCTCAGCACTGTCCGTCAGACAGTGCGGCACTCCCTCAGTACCGACCCTCTGACAGTGCAGCGCTCCCTCGGTACAGACCCTCTCACAGTGCGGCACTCCCTCAGTACTGACCCTCTGACAGTGCAGGACTCCCTCAGTACTGATCCTCTGACAGTGCAGCACTCCCGCAGTACTGACCCTCTGACAGTGCAGCACTCCCTCAGTACTGACCCACTGACAGTGCAGCACTCCCTCAGTACTGATCGTCTGACAGTGCAGCACTCCCGCAGTACTGACCCTCTGACAGTGCAGGACTCCCTCAGTACTGATCCTCTGACAGTGCAGCACACCCGCAGTACTGACCCTCTGACAGTGCAGCTCTCCCTCAGTATTGACCCTCTGAGAGTACAGCACTCCCTCTGCACTGACCCACTGACAGTGCAGCACTCCCTCAGTACTGACCCTCTGACAGTGCAGCATTCCCTCAGTACTGACCCTCTGATATTGCAGCACTCCCTCAGTTCTGACCCTCAGTGCAGCATTGCCTCTATACTGACCCTCTGACAGTGCATCACTCCCTCAGTACTGACCCTCTGATAACGCAGCATTCCGTCAGTACTTACCCTCTGGCAGTGCAGCACTCCCTCAATCCTGACCCTCTGACAGTGCAGTTCTCCCTCAGTACTGACCCTCTGACAATGCAGCATTCCCTCAGTACTGACCCTCGGGCAGTGCAGCTCTCCCTCAGTGCTGACCCTCTGACAGTGCAACACTCACTCAGTACTGACCGTCTGACAGAGGAGCGCTCCCTCAGTACTGTCCCACTGACAGTGCAGCACTCCCTCAGTACTGACCCTCTGACAGTGCAGCACTCCCTCAGTAGTGACCCTCTGACAGTGAAGCGCTTCCTCAGTACTGACCCTTTGACAGTGCTGCATTCCCTCAGTACTGACCCTCTGACAGTGCATCACTCACTCAGTGCCGGCCCTCTGACAGAGCACCGCTCCCTCAGTACTGACCCACTGACAGTGCAGGACTCCCTCAGTACTTACCCACTGACAGTGCAGCACTCCCTCAGCACAGTCCCTCTGACTGTGCGACTCTCCGTCAGTACCGACCCTCTGACAGTGCAGCACTCCCGCAGTACTGACCCTCTGACAGTGCAGCTCTCCCTCAGTATTGACCCTCTGAGAGTACAGCACTCCCTCTGCACTGACCCTCTGACAGTGCAGCACTCCCTCAGTACTGACCCTCTGACAGTGCAGCATTCCCTCAGTACTGACCCTCTGATATTGCAGCACTCCCTCAGTTCTGACCCTCAGTGCAGCATTGCCTCTGTACTGACACTCTGACAGTGCATCACTCCCTCAGTACTGACCCTCTGATAACGCAGCATTCCGTCAGTACTTACCCTCTGGCAGTGCAGCACTCCCTCAATCCTGACCCTCTGACAGTGCAGTTCTCCCTCAGTACTGACCCTCTGACAATGCAGCATTCCCTCAGTACTGACCCTCTGGCAGTCCAGCTCTCCCTCAGTGCTGACCCTCTGACAGTGCAACACTCACTCAGTACTGACCGTCTGACAGAGGAGCGCTCCCTCAGTACTGAACCACTGACAGTGCAGCACTCCCTCAGTACTGACCCTCTGACAGTGCAGCACTCCCTCAGTAGTGACCCTCTGACAGTGAAGCGCTCCCTCAGTACTGACCCTTTGACAGTGCAGCATTCCCTCAGTACTGACCCTCTGACAGTGCATCACTCACTCAGTGCCGGCCCTCTGACAGAGCACCGCTCCCTCAGTACTGACCCACTGACAGTGCAGCACTCCCTCAGCACAGTCCCTCTGACTGTGCGACACTCCATCAGTACCGACCCTCTGACAGTGCAGCACTCCCGCAGTACTGACCCTCTTACAGTGCAGCTCTCCCTCAGTACTGACCCTCTGACAGTACAGCACTCCCTCAGTACTTACCCTCTGACAGTGCAGCACTCACTCAGTACTGACCCTCTGACAGTGCAGCATTCCCTCAGTAACGGCCCTCTGATATTGCAGCACTCCCTCAGTTCTGACCCTCTGACAGTGCAGCATTCCCTCAGCACTGACCCTCTGACAGTGCAGCACTCCCTCAGTACTGACCCTCTGACAATGCAGCATTCCCTCAGTACTGACACTCTGGCTGTGCAGCATTCCCTCAGTACTGACCCTCTGACAGAGCACCGCTCCCTCAGTACTGACCCACTGACAGTGCAGCACTCCCTCAGTCCTTACCCACTGGCAGTGCAGCATTCCCTCAGTACTGACCCTCTGACAGTGCAGGACTCCCTTAGTACTGACCCTCTGACAGGGCAGCACTCCCTCAGTACTGAACCACTGACAGTGCAGCACTCCCTCAGCACTGTCCCTCTGACAGTGCGGCCCTCCCTCAGTACAGACCCTCTGACAGTGCAGCGCTCCCTCGGTACTGACCCTCTGACAGTGCGGCACTCCCTCAGTACTTACCCTCTGACAGTGCAGGACTCCCTCAGTACTGATCCTCTGACAGTGCAGCACTCCCGCAGTACTGACCCTCTGACAGTGCAGCACTCCCTCAGTACTGACCCACTGACAGTGCAGCACTCCCTCAGTCCTGACCCTCTGACAGTGCAGCACTCCCTCAGTACTGACCCTCTGACAGTGCAGGACTCCCTCAGTACTGATCCTCTGACAGTGCAGCACTCGCGCAGTACTGACCCTCTGACAGTGCAGCTCTCCCTCAGTATTGACCCTCTGACAGTACAGCACTCCCTCTGCACTGACCCTCTGACAGTGCAGCACTCCCTCAGTACTGACCCTCTGACAGTGCAGCATTCCCTCGGTACTGACCCTCTGATATTGCAGCACTCCCTCAGTTCTGACCCTCAGTGCAGCATTGCCTCAGTACTGACCCTCTGACAGTGCATCACTCCCTCAGTACTGACCCTCTGATAATGCAGCATTCCCTCAGTACTGACCCTCTGGCAGTGCAGCACTCCCTCAGTCCTGACCCTCTGACAGTGCAGTTCTCCCTCAGTACTGACCCTCTGACAATGCAGCATTCCCTCAGTACTGACCCTCTGGCAGTGCAGCTCTCCCTCAGTGCTGACCCTCTGACAGAGCAGCACTCCCTCAGTACTGACCCTCTGACAGTGCAACACTCACTCAGTACTGACCCTCTGACAGTGCAGCACTCACTCAGTACTGACCATCTGACAGAGCAGCACTCCCTCAGTACTGACCCTCTGACAGTGCAGGACTCCCTCAGTACTGCCCCTCTGACAGTGCAGCACTCCCGCAGTACTGACCCTCTGACAGTGCAGCTCTCCATCAGTACTGAGCCTCTGACAGTACAGCAATCCCTCAGTACTTATCCTCTGACAGTGCAGCACTCCCTCAGTACTGACTCTCTGACAGTTCAACACTCACTCAGTACTGACCCTCTGACAGAGCACCGCTCCCTCAGTACTAACCCACTGACAGTGCAGCACACCCTCAGTACTGAAACACTGACAGTGCAGCACTCCCTCAGCACTGTCCGTCAGACAGTGCGGCACTCCCTCAGTACCGACCCTCTGACAGTGCAGCGCTCCCTCGGTACAGACCCTCTCACAGTGCGGCACTCCCTCAGTACTGACCCTCTGACAGTGCAGGACTCCCTCAGTACTGATCCTCTGACAGTGCAGCACTCCCGCAGTACTGACCCTCTGACAGTGCAGCACTCCCTCAGTACTGACCCACTGACAGTGCAGCACTCCCTCAGTACTGATCGTCTGACAGTGCAGCACTCCCTCAGTACTGACCCTCTGACAGTGCAGGACTCCCTCAGTACTGATCCTCTGACAGTGCAGCACTCCCGCAGTACTGACCCTCTGACAGTGCAGCTCTCCCTCAGTATTGACCCTCTGAGAGTACAGCACTCCCTCTGCACTGACCCACTGACAGTGCAGCACTCCCTCAGTACTGACCCTCTGACAGTGCAGCATTCCCTCAGTACTGACCCTCTGATATTGCAGCACTCCCTCAGTTCTGACCCTCAGTGCAGCATTGCCTCTATACTGACCCTCTGACAGTGCATCACTCCCTCAGTACTGACCCTCTGATAACGCAGCATTCCGTCAGTACTTACCCTCTGGCAGTGCAGCACTCCCTCAATCCTGACCCTCTGACAGTGCAGTTCTCCCTCAGTACTGACCCTCTGACAATGCAGCATTCCCTCAGTACTGACCCTCTGGCAGTGCAGCACTCCCTCAGTGCTGACCCTCTGACAGTGCAACACTCACTCAGTACTGACCGTCTGACAGAGGAGCGCTCCCTCAGTACTGACCCACTGACAGTGCAGCACTCCCTCAGTACTGACCCTCTGACAGTGCAGCACTCCCTCAGTAGTGACCCTCTGACAGTGAAGCGCTTCCTCAGTACTGACCCTTTGACAGTGCTGCATTCCCTCAGTACTGACCCTCTGACAGTGCATCACTCACTCAGTGCCGGCCCTCTGACAGAGCACCGCTCCCTCAGTACTGACCCACTGACAGTGCAGCACTCCCTCAGTACTTACCCACTGACAGTGCAGCACTCCCTCAGCACAGTCCCTCTGACTGTGCGACACTCCGTCAGTACCGACCCTCTGACAGTGCAGCACTCCCGCAGTACTGACCCTCTGACAGTGCAGCTCTCCCTCAGTATTGACCCTCTGAGAGTACAGCACTCCCTCTGCACTGACCCTCTGACAGTGCAGCACTCCCTCAGTACTGACCCTCTGACAGTGCAGCATTCCCTCAGTACTGACCCTCTGATATTGCAGCACTCCCTCAGTTCTGACCCTCAGTGCAGCATTCCCTCAGTACTGACCATCTGATAACGCAGCATTCCGTCAGTACTTACCCTCTGGCAGTGCAGCACTCCCTCAATCCTGACCCTCTGACAGTGCAGTTCTCCCTCAGTACTGACCCTCTGACAATGCAGCATTCCCTCAGTACTGACCCTCTGGCAGTGCAGCTCTCCCTCAGTGCTGACCCTCTGACAGTGCAACACTCACTCAGTACTGACCGTCTGACAGAGGAGCGCTCCCTCAGTACTGACCCACTGACAGTGCAGCACTCCCTCAGTACTGACCCTCTGACAGTGCAGCACTCCCTCAGTAGTGACCCTCTGACAGTGAAGCGCTCCCTCAGTACTGACCCTTTGACAGTGCAGCATTCCCTCAGTACTGACCCTCTGACAGTGCATCACTCACTCAGTGCCGGCCCTCTGACAGAGCACCGCTCCCTCAGTACTGACCCACTGACAGTGCAGCACTCCCTCAGCACTGACCCACTGACAGTGCAGCACTCCCTCAGCACAGTCCCTCTGACTGTGCGACACTCCATCAGTACCGACCCTCTGACAGTGCAGCACTCCCGCAGTCCTGACCCTCTTACAGTGCAGCTCTCCCTCAGTACTGACCCTCTGACAGTACAGCACTCCCTCAGTACTTACCCTCTGACAGTGCAGCACTCCCTCAGTACTGACCCACTGACAGTGCAGCATTCCCTCAGTAACGGCCCTCTGATATTGCAGCACTCCCTCAGTTCTGACCCTCTGACAGTGCAGCATTCCCTCAGCACTGACCCTCTGACAGTGCAGCACTCCCTCAGTACTGACCCTCTGACAATGCAGCATTCCCTCAGTACTGACACTCTGACAGTGCAGGACTCCCTCAGTACTGCCCCTCTGACAGTGCAGCACTCCCGCAGTACTGACCCTCTGACAGTGCAGCTCTCCATCAGTACTGAGCCTCTGACAGTACAGCAATCCCTCAGTACTTATCCTCTGACAGTGCAGCACTCCCTCAGTACTGACTCTCTGACAGTTCAACACTCACTCAGTACTGACCCTCTGACAGAGCACCGCTCCCTCAGTACTAACCCACTGACAGTGCAGCACACCCTCAGTACTGAAACACTGACAGTGCAGCACTCCCTCAGCACTGTCCGTCAGACAGCGCGGCACTCCCTCAGTACCGACCCTCTGACAGTGCAGCGCTCCCTCGGTACAGACCCTCTCACAGTGCGGCACTCCCTCAGTACTGACCCTCTGACAGTGCAGGACTCCCTCAGTACTGATCCTCTGACAGTGCAGCACTCCCGCAGTACTGACCCTCTGACAGTGCAGCACTCCCTCAGTACTGACCCACTGACAGTGCAGCACTCCCTCAGTACTGATCGTCTGACAGTGCAGCACTCCCTCAGTACTGACCCTCTGACAGTGCAGGACTCCCTCAGTACTGATCCTCTGACAGTGCAGCACTCCCGCAGTACTGACCCTCTGACAGTGCAGCTCTCCCTCAGTATTGACCCTCTGAGAGTACAGCACTCCCTCTGCACTGACCCACTGACAGTGCAGCACTCCCTCAGTACTGACCCTCTGACAGTGCAGCATTCCCTCAGTACTGACCCTCTGATATTGCAGCACTCCCTCAGTTCTGACCCTCAGTGCAGCATTGCCTCTATACTGACCCTCTGACAGTGCATCACTCCCTCATTACTGACCCTCTGATAACGCAGCATTCCGTCAGTACTTACCCTCTGGCAGTGCAGCACTCCCTCAATCCTGACCCTCTGACAGTGCAGTTCTCCCTCAGTACTGACCCTCTGACAATGCAGCATTCCCTCAGTACTGACCCTCTGGCAGTGCAGCTCTCCCTCAGTGCTGACCCTCTGACAGTGCAACACTCACTCAGTACTGACCGTCTGACAGAGGAGCGCTCCCTCAGTACTGACCCACTGACAGTGCAGCACTCCCTCAGTACTGACCCTCTGACAGTGCAGCACTCCCTCAGTAGTGACCCTCTGACAGTGAAGCGCTTCCTCAGTACTGACCCTTTGACAGTGCTGCATTCCCTCAGTACTGACCCTCTGACAGTGCATCACTCACTCAGTGCCGGCCCTCTGACAGAGCACCGCTCCCTCAGTACTGACCCACTGACAGTGCAGCACTCCCTCAGTACTTACCCACTGACAGTGCAGCACTCCCTCAGCACAGTCCCTCTGACTGTGCGACACTCCGTCAGTACCGACCCTCTGACAGTGCAGCACTCCCGCAGTACTGACCCTCTGACAGTGCAGCTCTCCCTCAGTATTGACCCTCTGAGAGTACAGCACTCCCTCTGCACTGACCCTCTGACAGTGCAGCACTCCCTCAGTACTGACCCTCTGACAGTGCAGCATTCCCTCAGTACTGACCCTCTGATATTGCAGCACTCCCTCAGTTCTGACCCTCAGTGCAGCATTGCCTCTGTACTGACCCTCTGACAGTGCATCACTCCCTCAGTACTGACCCTCTGATAACGCAGCATTCCGTCAGTACTTACCCTCTGGCAGTGCAGCACTCCCTCAATCCTGACCCTCTGACAGTGCAGTTCTCCCTCAGTACTGACCCTCTGACAATGCAGCATTCCCTCAGTACTGACCCTCTGGCAGTGCAGCTCTCCCTCAGTGCTGACCCTCTGACAGTGCAACACTCACTCAGTACTGACCGTCTGACAGAGGAGCGCTCCCTCAGTACTGACCCACTGACAGTGCAGCACTCCCTCAGTACTGACCCTCTGACAGTGCAGCACTCCCTCAGTAGTGACCCTCTGACAGTGAAGCGCTCCCTCAGTACTGACCCTTTGACAGTGCAGCATTCCCTCAGTACTGACCCTCTGACAGTGCATCACTCACTCAGTGCCGGCCCTCTGACAGAGCACCGCTCCCTCAGTACTGACCCACTGACAGTGCAGCACTCCCTCAGCACTGACCCACTGACTGTGCAGCACTCCCTCAGCACAGTCCCTCTGACTGTGCGACACTCCATCAGTACCGACCCTCTGACAGTGCAGCACTCCCGCAGTACTGACCCTCTTACAGTGCAGCTCTCCCTCAGTACTGACCCTCTGACAGTACATCACTCCCTCAGTACTTACCCTCTGACAGTGCAGCACTCCCTCAGTACTGACCCACTGACAGTGCAGCATTCCCTCAGTAACGGCCCTCTGATATTGCAGCACTCCCTCAGTTCTGACCCTCTGACAGTGCAGCATTCCCTCAGCACTGACCCTCTGACAGTGCAGCACTCCCTCAGTACTGACCCTCTGACAATGCAGCATTCCCTCAGTACTGACACTCTGGCTGTGCAGCATTCCCTCAGTACTGACCCTCTGACAGAGCACCGCTCCCTCAGTACTGACCCACTGACAGTGCAGCACTCCCTCAGTCCTTACCCACTGGCAGTGCAGCATTCCCTCAGTACTGACCCTCTGACAGTGCAGGACTCCCTTAGTACTGACCCTCTGACAGGGCAGCACTCCCTCAGTACTGAACCACTGACAGTGCAGCACTCCCTCAGCACTGTCCCTCTGAAAGTGCGGCCCTCCCTCAGTACCGACCCTCTGACAGTGCAGCGCTCCCTCGGTACTGACCCTCTGACAGTGCGGCACTCCCTCAGTACTTACCCTCTGACAGTGCAGGACTCCCTCAGTACTGATCCTCTGACAGTGCAGCACTCCCGCAGTACTGACCCTCTGACAGTGCAGCACTCCCTCAGTACTGACCCACTGACAGTGCAGCACTCCCTCAGTACTGACCCTCTGACAGTGCAGCACTCCCTCAGTACTGACCCTCTGACAGTGCAGGACTCCCTCAGTACTGATCCTCTGAGAGTGCAGCACTCGCGCAGTACTGACCCTCTGACAGTGCAGCTCTCCCTCAGTATTGACCCTCTGACAGTACAGCACTCCCTCTGCACTGACCCTCTGACAGTGCAGCACTCCCTCAGTACTGACCCTCTGACAGTGCAGCATTCCCTCGGTACTGACCCTCTGATATTGCAGCACTCCCTCAGTTCTGACCCTCAGTGCAGCATTGCCTCAGTACTGACCTTCTGACAGTGCATCACTCCCTCAGTACTGACCGTCTGATAATGCAGCATTCCCTCAGTACTGACCCTCTGGCAGTGCAGCACTCCCTCAGTCCTGACCCTCTGACAGTGCAGTTCTCCCTCAGTACTGACCCTCTGACAATGCAGCATTCCCTCAGTACTGACCCTCTGGCAGTGCAGCTCTCCCTCAGTGCTGACCCTCTGACAGTGCAACACTCACTCAGTACTGACCCTCTGACAGAGGAGCGCTCCCTCAGTACTGACCCACTGACAGTGCAGCACTCCCTCAGTACTGACCCTCTGACAGTGCAGCACTCCCTCAGTAGTGACCCTCTGACAGTGAAGCGCTCCCTCAGTACTGACCCTTTGACAGTGCAGCATTCCCTCAGTACTGACCCTCTGACAGTGCATCACTCACTCAGTGCCGGCCCTCTGACAGAGCACCGCTCCCTCAGTACTGACCCACTGACAGTGCAGCACTCCCTCAGTACTTACCCACTGACAGTGCAGCATTCCCTCACTACTGACTCACTGACAGTGCAGCACTCCCTCAGTACTGACCCTCTGTCAGTGCAGCACTCCCTCAGCACAGTCTCTCTGACTGTGCGACGCTTCCTCAGTACCGACCCTCTGACAGTGCAGCACTCCCGCAGTACTGACCCTCTTACAGTGTAGCTCTCCCCCAGTACTGACCCGCTGACAGTACAGCACTCCCTCAGTACTTACCCTCTGACAGTGCAGCACTCCCTCAGTACTGACCCTCTGACAGTGCAGCATTCCCTCAGTACTGACCCTCTGATATTGCAGCACTCCCTCAGTTCTGACCCTCTGACAGTGCAGCATTCCCTCAGCACTGACCCTCTGACAGTGCAGCACTCCCTCAGTACTGACCCTCTGACAATGCAGCATTCCCTCAGTACTGACACTCTGGCAGTGCAGCTCTCCCTCAGTACTGACCCTCAGACAGTGCAGGATTCCCTCAGTACAGACCCTCTGACAGTGCAGCACTCACTCAGTACCGACCCTCTGACAGTGCAACACTCACTCAGTACTGACCCTCTGACAAGAGCACCGCTCCCTCAGTACTGAACCACTGACAGTGCAGCACTCCCTCAGTACTGACCTACTGACAGTGCAGCATTCCCTCAGTACTGACTCTCTGACAGTGCAGCACTCCCTCAGTACTGACCCTCTGACAGTGCAGCACTCCCTCAGTACTGACCCTCTGACAGTGCAGGACTCCCTTAGTACTGACCCTCTGACAGTGCAGCACTCCCGCAGTACTGACCCTCTGACAGTGCAGCTCTCCCTCAGTATTGACCCTCTGACAGTACAGCACTCCCTCTGTACTGACCCTCTGACAGTGCAGCACTTCCTCAGTACTGACCCTCTGACAGTGCAGCATTCCCTCAGTACTGACCCTCTGACAGTGCATCACTCCCTCAGTACTGACCCTCTGATAATGCAGCATTCCCTCAGTACTGACCCTCTGGCAGTGCAGCACTCCCTCAGTCCTGACCCTCTGACAGTGCAGTTCTCCCTCAGTACTGACCCTCTGACAATGCAGCATTCCCTCAGTACTGACCCTCTGGCAGTGCAGCTCTCCCTCAGTGCTGACCCTCTGACAGTGCAACACTCACTCAGTACTGACCCTCTGACAGAGGAGCGCTCCCTCAGTACTGACCCACTGACAGTGCAGCACTCCCTCAGTACTGACCCACTGACAGTGCAGCATTCCCTCAGTACTGACTCTCTGACAGTGCAGCACTCCCTCAGTACTGACCCTCTGACAGTGCAGCACTCCCTCAGTACTGACCCTCTGACATTGCAACACTCACTCAGTACTGACCCTCAGACAGAGCAGCGCTCCCTCAGTATTGACCCACTGACAGTGCAGCACTCCCTCAGTCCTGACCCTCTGACAGTGCAGCACTCACTCAGTACTGACCCTCTGACAGAGCAGCACTCCCTCAGTACTGACACTCTGACAGTGCAACACTCACTCAGTACTGACCCTCTGACAGTGCAGCACTCACTCAGTACTGACCATCTGACAGTGCAGCACTCCCTCAGTACTGACCCTCTGACAGTGCAGGACTCCCTCAGTACTGCCCCTCTGACAGTGCAGCACTCCCGCAGTACTGACCCTCTGACAGTGCAGCTCTCCATCAGTACTGAGCCTCTGACAGTACAGCAATCCCTCAGTACTTATCCTCTGACAGTGCAGCACTCCCTCAGTACTGACCCTCTGACAGTGCAACACTCACTCAGTACTGACCCTCTGACAGAGCACCGCTCCCTCAGTACTAATCCACTGACAGTGCAGCACACCCTCAGTACTGAACCACTGACAGTGCAGCACTCCCTCAGCACTGTCCGTCAGACAGTGCGGCACTCCCTCAGTACCGACCCTCTGACAGTGCAGCGCTCCCTCGGTACTGACCCTCTCACAGTGCGGCACTCCCTCAGTACTGACCCTCTGACAGTGCAGGACTCCCTCAGTACTGATCCTCTGACAGTGCAGCACTCCCGCAGTACTGACCCTCTGACAGTGCAGCACTCCCTCAGTACTGACCCACTGACAGTGCAGCACTCCCTCAGTACTGACCGTCTGACAGTGCAGCACTCCCTCAGTACTGACCCTCTGACAGTGCAGGACTCCCTCAGTACTGATCCTCTGACAGTGCAGCACTCCCGCAGTACTGACCCTCTGACAGTGCAGCTCTCCCTCAGTATTGACCCTCTGAGAGTACAGCACTCCCTCTGCACTGACCCTCTGACAGTGCAGCACTCCCTCAGTACTGACCCTCTGACAGTGCAGCATTCCCTCAGTACTGACCCTCTGATATTGCAGCACTCCCTCAGTTCTGACCCTCAGTGCAGCATTGCCTCTGTACTGACCCTCTGACAGTGCATCAATCCCTCAGTACTGACCCTCTGATAACGCAGCATTCCGTCAGTACTTACCCTCTGGCAGTGCAATACTCCCTCAATCCTGACCCTCTGACAGTGCAGTTCTCCCTCAGTACTGACCCTCTGACAATGCAGCATTCCCTCAGTACTGACCCTCTGGCAGTGCAGCTCTCCCTCAGTGCTGACCCTCTGACAGTGCAACACTCACTCAGTACTGACCGTCTGACAGAGGAGCGCTCCCTCAGTACTGACCCACTGACAGTGCAGCACTCCCTCAGTACTGACCCTCTGACAGTGCAGCACTCCCTCAGTAGTGACCCTCTGACAGTAAAGCGCTCCCTCAGTACTGACCCTTTGACAGTGCAGCATTCCCTCAGTACTGACCCTCTGACAGTGCATCACTCACTCAGTGCCGGCCCTCTGACAGAGCACCGCTCCCTCAGTACTGACCCACTGACAGTGCAGCACTCCCTCAGTACTTACCCACTGACAGTGCAGCACTCCCTCAGCACAGTCCCTCTGACTGTGCGACACTCCATCAGTACCGACCCTCTGACAGTGCAGCACTCCCGCAGTACTGACCCTCTTACAGTGCAGCTCTCCCTCAGTACTGACCCTCTGACAGTGCAGCATTCCCTCAGCACTGACCCTCTGACAGTGCAGCACTCCCTCAGTACTGACCCTCTGACAATGCAGCATTCCCTCAGTACTGACACTCTGGCAGTGTAGCACTCCCTCAGTACTGACCCTCTGACAGTGCGACACTCCCTCAGTACTGACCCTCTGACAGTGCAGCATTCCCTCAGTACTGACCCCCTGACAGTGCAGGACTCCCTTAGTACTGACCCTCTGACAGGGCAGCACTCCCTCAGTACTGAACCACTGACAGTGCAGCACTCCCTCAGCACTGTCCCTCTGACAGTGCGGCCCTCCCTCAGTACCGACCCTCTGACAGTGCAGCGCTCCCTCGGTACTGACCCTCTGACAGTGCGGCACTCCCTCAGTACTTACCCTCTGACAGTGCAGGACTCCCTCAGTACTGATCCTCTGACAGTGCAGCACTCCCGCAGTACTGACCCTCTGACAGTGCAGCACTCCCTCAGTACTGACCCACTGACAGTGCAGCACTCCCTCAGTACTGACCCTCTTACAGTGCAGCACTCCCTCAGTACTGACCCTCTGACAGTGCAGGACTCCCTCAGTACTGATCCTCTGACAGTGCAGCACTCGCGCAGTACTGACCCTCTGACAGTGCAGCTCTCCCTCAGTATTGACCCTCTGACAGTACAGCACTCCCTCAGTACTGACCCTCTGACATTGCAACACTCACTCAGTACTGACCCTCAGACAGAGCAGCGCTCCCTCAGTATTGACCCACTGACAGTGCAGCACTCCCTCAGTCCTGACCCTCTGACAGTGCAGCACTCACTCAGTACTGACCCTCTGACAGAGCAGCACTCCCTCAGTACTGACACTCTGACAGTGCAACACTCACTCAGTACTGACCCTCTGACAGTGCAGCACTCACTCAGTACTGACCATCTGACAGTGCAGCACTCCCTCAGTACTGACCCTCTGACAGTGCAGGACTCCCTCAGTACTGCCCCTCTGACAGTGCAGCACTCCCGCAGTACTGACCCTCTGACAGTGCAGCTCTCCATCAGTACTGAGCCTCTGACAGTACAGCAATCCCTCAGTACTTATCCTCTGACAGTGCAGCACTCCCTCAGTACTGACTCTCTGACAGTGCAACACTCACTCAGTACTGACCCTCTGACAGAGCACCGCTCCCTCAGTACTAATCCACTGACAGTGCAGCACACCCTCAGTACTGAACCACTGACAGTGCAGCACTCCCTCAGCACTGTCCGTCAGACAGTGCGGCACTCCCTCAGTACCGACCCTCTGACAGTGCAGCGCTCCCTCGGTACTGACCCTCTCACAGTGCGGCACTCCCTCAGTACTGACCCTCTGACAGTGCAGGACTCCCTCAGTACTGATCCTCTGACAGTGCAGCACTCCCGCAGTACTGACCCTCTGACAGTGCAGCACTCCCTCAGTACTGACCCACTGACAGTGCAGCACTCCCTCAGTACTGACCGTCTGACAGTGCAGCACTCCCTCAGTACTGACCCTCTGACAGTGCAGGACTCCCTCAGTACTGATCCTCTGACAGTGCAGCACTCCCGCAGTACTGACCCTCTGACAGTGCAGCTCTCCCTCAGTATTGACGCTCTGAGAGTACAGCACTCCCTCTGCACTGACCCTCTGACAGTGCAGCACTCCCTCAGTACTGACCCTCTGACAGTGCAGCATTCCCTCAGTACTGACCCTCTGATATTGCAGCACTCCCTCAGTTCTGACCCTCAGTGCAGCATTGCCTCTGTACTGACCCTCTGACAGTGCATCAATCCCTCAGTACTGACCCTCTGATAACGCAGCATTCCGTCAGTACTTACCCTCTGGCAGTGCAATACTCCCTCAATCCTGACCCTCTGACAGTGCAGTTCTCCCTCAGTACTGACCCTCTGACAATGCAGCATTCCCTCAGTACTGACCCTCTGGCAGTGCAGCTCTCCCTCAGTGCTGACCCTCTGACAGTGCAACACTCACTCAGTACTGACCGTCTGACAGAGGAGCGCTCCCTCAGTACTGACCCACTGACAGTGCAGCACTCCCTCAGTACTGACCCTCTGACAGTGCAGCACTCCCTCAGTAGTGACCCTCTGACAGTAAAGCGCTCCCTCAGTACTGACCCTTTGACAGTGCAGCATTCCCTCAGTACTGACCCTCTGACAGTGCATCACTCACTCAGTGCCGGCCCTCTGACAGAGCACCGCTCCCTCAGTACTGACCCACTGACAGTGCAGCACTCCCTCAGTACTTACCCACTGACAGTGCAGCACTCCCTCAGCACAGTCCCTCTGACTGTGCGACACTCCATCAGTACCGACCCTCTGACAGTGCAGCACTCCCGCAGTACTGACCCTCTTACAGTGCAGCTCTCCCTCAGTACTGACCCTCTGACAGTGCAGCATTCCCTCAGCACTGACCCTCTGACAGTGCAGCACTCCCTCAGTACTGACCCTCTGACAATGCAGCATTCCCTCAGTACTGACACTCTGGCAGTGTAGCACTCCCTCAGTACTGACCCTCTGACAGTGCGACACTCCCTCAGTACTGACCCTCTGACAGTGCAGCATTCCCTCAGTACTGACCCCCTGACAGTGCAGGACTCCCTTAGTACTGACCCTCTGACAGAGCAGCACTCCCTCAGTACTGAACCACTGACAGTGCAGCACTCCCTCAGCACTGTCCCTCTGACAGTGCGGCCCTCCCTCAGTACCGACCCTCTGACAGTGCAGCGCTCCCTCGGTACTGACCCTCTGACAGTGCGGCACTCCCTCAGTACTTACCCTCTGACAGTGCAGGACTCCCTCAGTACTGATCCTCTGACAGTGCAGCACTCCCGCAGTACTGACCCTCTGACAGTGCAGCACTCCCTCAGTACTGACCCACTGACAGTGCAGCACTCCCTCAGTACTGACCCTCTTACAGTGCAGCACTCCCTCAGTACTGACCCTCTGACAGTGCAGGACTCCCTCAGTACTGATCCTCTGACAGTGCAGCACTCGCGCAGTACTGACCCTCTGACAGTGCAGCTCTCCCTCAGTATTGACCCTCTGACAGTACAGCACTCCCTCTGCACTGACCCTCTGACAGTGCAGCACTCCCGCAGTACTGACCCTCTGACAGTGCAGCATTCCCTCGGTACTGACCCTCTGATATTGCAGCACTCCCTCAGTTCTGACCCTCAGTGCAGCATTGCCTCAGTACTGACCCTCTGACAGTGCATCACTCCCTCAGTACTGACCCTCTGATAATGCAGCATTCCCTCAGTACTGACCCTCTGGCAGTGCAGCACTCCCTCAGTCCTGACCCTCTGACAGTGCAGTTCTCCCTCAGTACTGACCCTTTGACAGTGCAGCATTCCCTCAGTACTGACCCTCTGACAGTGCATCACTCACTCAGTGCCGCCCTCTGACAGAGCACCGCTCCCTCAGTACTGACCCACTGACAGTGCAGCACTCCCTCAGTACTTACCCACTGACAGTGCAGCATTCCCTCACTACTGACTCTCTGACAGTGCAGCACTCCCTCAGTACTGACCCTCTGTCAGTGCAGCACTCCCTCAGCACAGTCTCTCTGACTGTGCGACGCTTCCTCAGTACCGACCCTCTGACAGTGCAGCACTCCCGCAGTACTGACCCTCTGACAGTGTAGCTCTCCCCCAGTACTGACCCGCTGACAGTACAGCACTCCCTCAGTACTTACCCTCTGACAGTGCAGCACTCCCTCAGTACTGACCCTCTGACAGTGCAGCATTCCCTCAGTACTGACCCTCTGATATTGCAGTACTCCCTCAGTTCTGACCCTCTGACAGTGCAGCATTCCCTCAGCACTGACCCTCTGACAGTGCAGCACTCCCTCAGTACTGACCCTCTGACAATGCAGCATTCCCTCAGTACTGACACTCTGGCAGTGCAGCATTCCCTCAGTACTGACCCTCTGACAGTGCAGCTCTCCCTCAGTACTGACCCTCTGACAATGCAGCATTCCCTCATTACTGACCGTCTGGCAGTGCAGCTCTCCCTCAGTGCTGACCCTCAGACAGTGCAGCATTCCCTCAGTACTGACCCTCTGACAGTGCAGCACTCACTCAGTACTGACCCTCTGACAGTGCAACACTCACTCAGTACTGACCCTCTGACAAGAGCACCGCTCCCTCAGTACTGAACCACTGACAGTGCAGCACTCCCTCAGTACTGACCTACTGACAGTGCAGCATTCCCTCAGTACTGACTCTCTGACAGTGCAGCGCTCACTCGGTACTGACCCTCTGACAGTGCAGCACTCACTCAGTACTGACCCTCTGACAGTGCAGGACTCCCTTAGTACTGACCCTCTGACAGTGCAGCACTCCCGCAGTACTGACCCTCTGACAGTGCAGGACTCCCTGAGTACTGACCCTCTGACAGTGCAGCGCTCACTCGGTACTGACCCTCTGACAGTGCAGCACTCACTCAGTACTGACCCTCTGACAGTGCAGGACTCCCTTAGTACTGACCCTCTGACAGTGCAGCACTCCCGCAGTACTGACCCTCTGACAGTGCAGCTCTCCCTCAGTATTGACCCTCTGACAGTACAGCACTCCCTCTGTACTGACCCTCTGACAGTGCAGCACTCCCTCAGTACTGACCCTCTGACAGTGCAGCATTCCCTCAGTACTGACCCTCTGACAGTGCATCACTCCCTCAGTACTGACCCTCTGATAATGCAGCATTCCCTCAGTACTGACCCTCTGGCAGTGCAGCACTCCCTCAGTCCTGACCCTCTGACAGTGCAGTTCTCCCTCAGTACTGACCCTCTGACAATGCAGCATTCCCTCAGTACTGACACTCTGGCAGAGCAGCTCTCCCTCACTGCTGACCCTCTGACAGTGCAACACTCACTCAGTACTGACCCTCTGACAGAGGAGCGCTCCCTCAGTACTGACCCACTGACAGTGCAGCACTCCCTCAGTACTGACCCACTGACAGTGCAGCATTCCCTCAGTACTGACTCTCTGACAGTGCAGCACTCCCTCAGTACTGACCCTCTGACAGTGCAGCACTCCCTCTGCACAGTCCCTCTGACAGTGCGACACTCCCTCAGTACCGACCCTCTGACAGTGCAGCGCTCCCTCGGTATTGACCCTCTGACAGTGCAGCACTCCCACAGTACTGACCCTTTGACAGTGCAGGACTCCCTCAGTACTGAACCCTCTGACAGTGCAGCACTCCCGCAGTATTGACCCTCTTAAAGTGCAGCTCTCCCTCAGTACTGACCCTCTGACAGTGCAGCACTCCCTCAGTACTGACCCTCTGACAGTGCAGCACTCCCTCAGTACTGACCCTCTGACAGTGCAGCACTCACTCATTCCTGACCCTCTGACAGAGCAGCACTCCCTCAGTACTGACCCTCTGACAGTGCAACACTCACTCAGTATTGACCCTCTGACAGAGCAGCGCTCCCTCAGTACTGACGCTCTGACAGTGCAGCACTCCCTCAGTACTGACCCTCTGACAGTGCAGCTCTCCCTCAGTCCTGACCCTCAGACCGTTCAGCATTGCCTCAGTACTGACCCTCTGACAGTGCAGCACTCCCTCAGTACTGACCCTCTGACAGTGCAACACTCACTCAGTACTGACCCTCTGACAGTGCACCGCTCCCTCAGTACTGACCCACTGACAGTGCAGCACACCCTCAGTACTGACCTACTGACAGTGCAGCATTCACTCAGTACTGACTCTCTGACAGTGCAGCACTTCCTCAGTACTGACCCTCTGACAGTGCAGCACTCCCTCAGCACTGTCCCTCTGTCAGTGCGGCACTCCCTAAGCACCGACCCTCTGACAGTGCAGCGCTCCCTCGGTACTGACCCTCTGACAGTGCAGGACTCCCTTAGTACTGACCCTCTGACAGGACAGCACTCCCTCAGTACTGAACCACTGACAGTGCAGCACTCCCTCAGCACTGTCCCTCTGACAGTGTGGCCCTCCCTCAGTACCGACCCTCTGACAGTGCAGCGCTCCCTCGGTACTGACCCTCTGACAGTGCAGCACTCCCTCAGTACTTACCCTCTGTCAGTGCAGGACTCCCTCAGTGCTGATCCTCTGACAGTGCAGCACTCCCGCAGTACTGACCCTCAGACAGTGCAGCACTCCCTCAGTACTGACCCACTGACAGTGCAGCACTCCCTCAGTACTGACCCTCTGACAGTGCAGCACTCCCTCAGAACTGACCCTCTGATTGTGCAGGACTCCCTCAGTACTGATCCTCTGACAGTGCAGCACTCCCGCAGTACTGACCCTCTGACAGTGCAGCTCTCCCTCAGTATTGACCCTCTGACAGTACAGCACTCCCTCTGCACGGACCCTCTGACAGTGCAGCACTCCCTCAGTTCTGACCCGCTGACAGTGCAGCATTCCCTCAGTACTGACCCTCTGATATTGCAGCACTCTCTAGTTCTGACCCTCAGTGCAGCATTGCCTCAGTACTGACCCTCTGGCAGTGCAGCACTCCCTCAGTCCTGACCCTCTGACAGTGCAGTTCTCCCTCAGTACTGACCCTCTGACAGTGCAGCATTCCCTCAGTACTGACCCTCTGGCAGTGCAGCTCTCCCTCAGTGCTGACCCTCTGACAGTGCAGCATTCCCTCAGTACTGACCCTCTGATATTGCAGCACTCCCTCAGTTCTGACCCTCTGACATCAGCATTCCCTCAGCACTGACCCTCTGACAGTGCAGCACTCCCTCAGTACTGACCCTCTGACAATGCAGCATTCCCTCAGTACTGACACTCTGGCAGTGCAGCTCTCCCTCAGTGCTGACCCTCTGACAGTGCAGCATTCCCTCAGTACTGACCCTCTGATATTGCAGCACTCCCTCAGTTCTGACCCTCTGACATCAGCATTCCCTCAGTAATGACCCTCTGGCAGTGCAGCTCTCCCTCAGTACTGACCCTCAGACAGTGCAGCATTCCCTCAGTACTGACCCTCTGACAGTGCAACACTCACTCAGTACTGACCCTCTGACAGTGCAACACTCACTCAGTACTGACCCTCTGACAGAGCACCGCTCCCTCAGTACTGAACCACTGACAGTGCAGCACTCCCTCAGTACTGACCTACTGACAGTGCAGCATTCCCTCAGTACTGACTCTCTGACAGTGCAGCGCTCCCTCGGTACTGACCCTCTGACAGTGCAGCACTCCCTCAGTACTGACCCTCTGACAGTGCAGGACTCCCTTAGTACTGACCCTCTGACAGTGCAGCACTCCCGCAGTACTGACCCTCTGACAGTGCAGCTCTCCCTCAGTATTGACGCTCTGACAGTACAGCACTCGCTCTGTACTGACCCTCTGACAGTGCAGCACTCCCTCAGTACTGACCCTCTGACAGTGCAGCATTCCCTCAGTACTGACCCTCTGACAGTGCATCACTCCCTCAGTACTGACCCTCTGATAATGCAGCATTCCCTCAGTACTGACCCTCTGGCAGTGCAGCACTCCCTCAGTCCTGACCCTCTGACAGTGCAGTTCTCCCTCAGTACTGACCCTCTGACAATGCAGCATTCCCTCAGTACTGACTCTCTGGCAGTGCAGCTCTCCCTCAGTGCTGACCCTCTGACAGTGCAACACTCACTCAGTACTGACCCTCTGACAGAGGAGCGCTCCCTCAGTACTGAACCACTGACAGTGCATCACTCACTCAGTGCTGACCCTTTGACAGTGCAGCATTCCCTCAGTACTGACCCTCTGACAGTGCATCACTCACTCAGTGCTGACCCTCTGACAGAGCACCGCTCCCCCAGTCCTGACCCACTGACAGTGCAGCACTCCCTCAGTACTGACCCACTGACAGTGCAGCATTCCCTCAGTAATGACTCTCTGACAGTGCAGCACTCCCTCAGTACTGACCCTCTGACAGTGCAGCACTCCCTCTGCACAGTCCCTCTGACAGTGCGACACTCCCTCAGTACCGACCCTCTGACAGTGCAGCGCTCCCTCGGTATTGACCCTCTG
This sequence comes from Scyliorhinus torazame, assembly GCF_047496885.1. Classification (NCBI taxonomy): domain Eukaryota; kingdom Metazoa; phylum Chordata; class Chondrichthyes; order Carcharhiniformes; family Scyliorhinidae; genus Scyliorhinus; species Scyliorhinus torazame. The sequence continues at coordinate 15,039,400 of NC_092708.1, forward strand.
ACAGTGCAGCATTCCCTCAGTACGGACCCTCTGACAGTGCATCACTCCCTCAGTACTGACCCTCTGATAATGCAGCATTCCCTCAGTACTGACCCTCTGGCAGCGCAGCACTCCCTCAGTCCTGACCCTCTGACAGTGCAGTTCTCCCTCAGTACTGACCCTCTGACAATGCAGCATTCCCTCAGTACTGACCCTCTGGCAGTGCAGCTCTCCCTCAGTGCTGACCCTCTGACAGTGCAGCACTCCCTCTGCACAGTCCCTCTGACAGTGCAGCACTCCCTCAGTACTGACCCTCTGACAGTGCAGCACTCACTCATTCCTGACCCTCTGACAGAGCAGCACTCCCTCAGTACTGACCCTCTGACAGTGCAACACTCACTCAGTACTGACCCTCTGACAGAGCAGCGCTCCCTCAGTACTGACCCACTGACAGTGCAGCACTCCCTCAGTACTGACGCTCTGACAGTGCAGCACTCCCTCAGTACTGACCCTCTGACAGTGCAGCTCTCCCTCAGTCCTGACCCTCAGACAGTTCAGCATTGCCTCAGTACTGACCCTCTGACAGTGCAGCACTCCCTCAGTACTGACCCTCTGACAGTGCAACACTCACTCAGTACTGACGTTCTGACAGTGCACCGCTCCCTCAGTACTGACCCACTGACAGTGCAGCACTCCCTGAGTACTGACCTACTGACAGTGCAGCATTCCCTCAGTACTGACTATCTGACAGTGCAGCACTCCCTCAATACTGACCCTCTGACAGTGCAGCACTCCCTCAGCACTGTCCCTCTGTCAGTGCGGCACTCCCTCAGTACCGACCCTCTGACAGTGCAGCGCTCCCTCGGTACTGACCCTCTGACAGTGCAGCACTCCCTCAGTACTGACCCTCTGACAGTGCAGCACTCCCTCAGTACTGACCCTCTGACAGGGCAGCACTCCCGCAGTACTGACCTTTTGACAGTGCAGCACTCCCTCAGTACTGACCCTCTGACAGAGCAGCACTCCCTCAGTACTGACGCTCTGACAGTGCAACACTCACTCAGTACTGACCCTCTGGCAGTGCAGCTCTCTCTCAGTGCTGACCCTCTGACAGTGCAGCTCTCCCTCAGTCCTGACCCTCAGACAGTTCAGCATTGCCTCAGTACTGACCCTCTGACAGTGCAGCACTCCCTCAGTACTGACCCTCTGACAGTGCAACACTCACTCAGTGCTGACCCTCTGACAGAGCACCGCTCCCTCAGTCCTGACCCACTGACAGTGCAGCACTCCCTCAGTACTGACCCACTGACAGTGCAGCATTCCCTCAGTAATGACTCTCTGACAGTGCAGCACTCCCTCAGTACTGACCCTCTGACAGTGCAGCACCCCCTCTGCACAGTCCCTCTGACAGTGCGACACTCCCTCAGTACCGACCCTCTGACAGTGCAGCGCTCCCTCGGTATTGACCCTCTGACAGTGGAGCATTCCCTCAGTACTGACCCTCTGACAGTGCATCACTCCCTCAGTACTGACCCTCTGACAATGCAGCATTCCCTCAGTACTGACCCTCTGGCAGTGCAGCTCTCCCTCAGTGCTGACCCTCTGACAGTGCAGCACTCCCTCTGCACAGTCCCTCTGACAGTGCAGCACTCCCTCAGTACTGACCCTCTGACAGTGCAGCACTCACTCATTCCTGACCCTCTGACAGAGCAGCACTCCCTCAGTACTGACCCTCTGACAGTGCAACACTCACTCAGTACTGACCCTCTGACAGAGCAGCGCTCCCTCAGTACTGACCCACTGACAGTGCAGCACTCCCTCAGTACTGACCCTCTGACAGAGCAGCACTCCCTCAGTACTGACGCTCTGACAGTGCAACACTCACTCAGTACTGACCCTCTGGCAGTGCAGCTCTCTCTCAGTGCTGACCCTCTGACAGTGCAGCTCTCCCTCAGTCCTGACCCTCAGACAGTTCAGCATTGCCTCAGTACTGACCCTCTGACAGTGCAGCACTCCCTCAGTACTGACCCTCTGACAGTGCAACACTCACTCAGTGCTGACCCTCTGACAGAGCACCGCTCCCTCAGTCCTGACCCACTGACAGTGCAGCACTCCCTCAGTACTGACCCACTGACAGTGCAGCATTCCCTCAGTAATGACTCTCTGACAGTGCAGCACTCCCTCAGTACTGACCCTCTGACAGTGCAGCACCCCCTCTGCACAGTCCCTCTGACAGTGCGACACTCCCTCAGTACCGACCCTCTGACAGTGCAGCGCTCCCTCGGTATTGACCCTCTGACAGTGCAGCATTCCCTCAGTACTGACCCTCTGACAGTGCATCACTCCCTCAGTACTGACCCTCTGACAATGCAGCATTCCCTCAGTACTGACCCTCTGGCAGTGCAGCTCTCCCTCAGTGCTGACCCTCTGACAGTGCAGCACTCCCTCTGCACAGTCCCTCTGACAGTGCAGCACTCCCTCAGTACTGACCCTCTGACAGTGCAGCACTCACTCATTCCTGACCCTCTGACAGAGCAGCACTCCCTCAGTACTGACCCTCTGACAGTGCAACACTCACTCAGTACTGACCCTCTGACAGAGCAGCGCTCCCTCAGTACTGACCCACTGACAGTGCAGCACTCCCTCATTACTGACGCTCTGACAGTGCAGCACTCCCTCAGTACTGACCCTCAGACAGTTCAGCATTGCCTCAGTACTGACCCTCTGACAGTGCAGCACTCCCTCAGTACTGACCCTCTGACAGTGCAACACTCACTCAGTACTGACCCTCTGACAGTGCAGCACTCCCTCAGTACTGACCCTCTGACAGTGCAACACTCACTCAGTACTGACCCTCTGACAGTGCACCGCTCCCTCAGTACTGACCCACTGACAGTGCAGCACTCCCTCAGTACTGACCCTCTGACAGTGCGGCACTCGCTCAGTACTGATCCTCTGACAGTGCAGCACTCCCGCAGTACTGAACCTCTGACAGTGCAGCTCTCCCTCAGTATTGACCCTCTGATATTGCAGCACTCCCTAGTTCTGACCCTCAGTGCAGCATTGCCTCAGTACTGACCCTCTGACAGTGCATCACTCCCTCAGTACTGACCCTCTGATAATGCAGCATTCCCTCAGTACTGACCCTCTGGCAGTGCAGCACTGCCTCAGTCCTGACCCTCTGACAGTGCAGTTCTCCCTCAGTACTGACCCTCTGACAATGCAGCATTCCCTCAGTACTGACCCTCTGGCAGTGCAGCTCTCCCTCAGTACTGACCCTCTGACAGTGCAACACTCACTCAGTACTGACCCTCTGACAGAGGAGCGCTCCCTCAGTACTGACCCACTGACAGTGCAGCACTCCCTCAGTACTGACCCTCTGACAGTGCAGCACTCCCTCAGTAGTGACCCTCTGACAGTGAAGCGCTCCCTCAGTACTGACCCTTTGACAGTGCAGCATTCCCTCAGTACTGACCCTCTGACAGTGCATCACTCACTCAGTGCCGGCCCTCTGACAGAGCACCGTTCCCTCAGTACTGACCCACTGACAGTGCAGCACTCCCTCAGTACTTACCCACTGACAGTGCAGCATTCCCTCACTACTGACTCTCTGACAGTGCAGCACTCCCTCAGTACTGACCCTCTGACAGTGCAGCACTCCCTCAGCACAGTCTCTCTGACTGTGCGACACTTCCTCAGTACCGACCCTCTGACAGTGCAGCACTCCCGCAGTACTGACCCTCTTACAGTGCAGCTCTCCCCCAGTACTGACCCGCTGACAGTGCAGCACTCCCTCAGTCCTGACCCTCTGACAGTGCAGTTCTCCCTCAGTACTGACCCTCTGACAATGCAGCATTCCCTCAGTACTGACCCTCTGGCAGTGCAGCTCTCCCTCAGTGCTGACCCTCTGACAGTGCAACACTCACTCAGTACTGACCCTCTGACAGAGGAGCGCTCCCTCAGTACTGAACCACTGACAGTGCATCACTCACTCAGTGCTGACCCTTTGACAGTGCAGCATTCCCTCAGTACTGACCCTCTGACAGTGCATCACTCACTCAGTGCTGACCCTCTGACAGAGCACCGCTCCCCCAGTCCTGACCCACTGACAGTGCAGCACTCCCTCAGTACTGACCCACTGACAGTGCAGCATTCCCTCAGTAATGACTCTCTGACAGTGCAGCACTCCCTCAGTACTGACCCTCTGACAGTGCAGCACTCCCTCTGCACAGTCCCTCTGACAGTGCGACACTCCCTCAGTACCGACCCTCTGACAGTGCAGCGCTCCCTCGGTATTGACCCTCTGACAGTGCAGCATTCCCTCAGTACGGACCCTCTGACAGTGCATCACTCCCTCAGTACTGACCCTCTGATAATGCAGCATTCCCTCAGTACTGACCCTCTGGCAGCGCAGCACTCCCTCAGTCCTGACCCTCTGACAGTGCAGTTCTCCCTCAGTACTGACCCTCTGACAATGCAGCATTCCCTCAGTACTGACCCTCTGGCAGTGCAGCTCTCCCTCAGTGCTGACCCTCTGACAGTGCAGCACTCCCTCTGCACAGTCCCTCTGACAGTGCAGCACTCCCTCAGTACTGACCCTCTGACAGTGCAGCACTCACTCATTCCTGACCCTCTGACAGAGCAGCACTCCCTCAGTACTGACCCTCTGACAGTGCAACACTCACTCAGTACTGACCCTCTGACAGAGCAGCGCTCCCTCAGTACTGACCCACTGACAGTGCAGCACTCCCTCAGTACTGACGCTCTGACAGTGCAGCACTCCCTCAGTACTGACCCTCTGACAGTGCAGCTCTCCCTCAGTCCTGACCCTCAGACAGTTCAGCATTGCCTCAGTACTGACCCTCTGACAGTGCAGCACTCCCTCAGTACTGACCCTCTGACAGTGCAACACTCACTCAGTACTGACGTTCTGACAGTGCACCGCTCCCTCAGTACTGACCCACTGACAGTGCAGCACTCCCTGAGTACTGACCTACTGACAGTGCAGCATTCCCTCAGTACTGACTATCTGACAGTGCAGCACTCCCTCAATACTGACCCTCTGACAGTGCAGCACTCCCTCAGCACTGTCCCTCTGTCAGTGCGGCACTCCCTCAGTACCGACCCTCTGACAGTGCAGCGCTCCCTCGGTACTGACCCTCTGACAGTGCAGCACTCCCTCAGTACTGACCCTCTGACAGTGCAGCACTCCCTCAGTACTGACCCTCTGACAGGGCAGCACTCCCGCAGTACTGACCTTTTGACAGTGCAGCACTCCCTCAGTACTGACCCTCTGACAGAGCAGCACTCCCTCAGTACTGACGCTCTGACAGTGCAACACTCACTCAGTACTGACCCTCTGGCAGTGCAGCTCTCTCTCAGTGCTGACCCTCTGACAGTGCAGCTCTCCCTCAGTCCTGACCCTCAGACAGTTCAGCATTGCCTCAGTACTGACCCTCTGACAGTGCAGCACTCCCTCAGTACTGACCCTCTGACAGTGCAACACTCACTCAGTGCTGACCCTCTGACAGAGCACCGCTCCCTCAGTCCTGACCCACTGACAGTGCAGCACTCCCTCAGTACTGACCCACTGACAGTGCAGCATTCCCTCAGTAATGACTCTCTGACAGTGCAGCACTCCCTCAGTACTGACCCTCTGACAGTGCAGCACCCCCTCTGCACAGTCCCTCTGACAGTGCGACACTCCCTCAGTACCGACCCTCTGACAGTGCAGCGCTCCCTCGGTATTGACCCTCTGACAGTGGAGCATTCCCTCAGTACTGACCCTCTGACAGTGCATCACTCCCTCAGTACTGACCCTCTGACAATGCAGCATTCCCTCAGTACTGACCCTCTGGCAGTGCAGCTCTCCCTCAGTGCTGACCCTCTGACAGTGCAGCACTCCCTCTGCACAGTCCCTCTGACAGTGCAGCACTCCCTCAGTACTGACCCTCTGACAGTGCAGCACTCACTCATTCCTGACCCTCTGACAGAGCAGCACTCCCTCAGTACTGACCCTCTGACAGTGCAACACTCACTCAGTACTGACCCTCTGACAGAGCAGCGCTCCCTCAGTACTGACCCACTGACAGTGCAGCACTCCCTCAGTACTGACCCTCTGACAGAGCAGCACTCCCTCAGTACTGACGCTCTGACAGTGCAACACTCACTCAGTACTGACCCTCTGGCAGTGCAGCTCTCTCTCAGTGCTGACCCTCTGACAGTGCAGCTCTCCCTCAGTCCTGACCCTCAGACAGTTCAGCATTGCCTCAGTACTGACCCTCTGACAGTGCAGCACTCCCTCAGTACTGACCCTCTGACAGTGCAACACTCACTCAGTGCTGACCCTCTGACAGAGCACCGCTCCCTCAGTCCTGACCCACTGACAGTGCAGCACTCCCTCAGTACTGACCCACTGACAGTGCAGCATTCCCTCAGTAATGACTCTCTGACAGTGCAGCACTCCCTCAGTACTGACCCTCTGACAGTGCAGCACCCCCTCTGCACAGTCCCTCTGACAGTGCGACACTCCCTCAGTACCGACCCTCTGACAGTGCAGCGCTCCCTCGGTATTGACCCTCTGACAGTGCAGCATTCCCTCAGTACTGACCCTCTGACAGTGCATCACTCCCTCAGTACTGACCCTCTGACAATGCAGCATTCCCTCAGTACTGACCCTCTGGCAGTGCAGCTCTCCCTCAGTGCTGACCCTCTGACAGTGCAGCACTCCCTCTGCACAGTCCCTCTGACAGTGCAGCACTCCCTCAGTACTGACCCTCTGACAGTGCAGCACTCACTCATTCCTGACCCTCTGACAGAGCAGCACTCCCTCAGTACTGACCCTCTGACAGTGCAACACTCACTCAGTACTGACCCTCTGACAGAGCAGCGCTCCCTCAGTACTGACCCACTGACAGTGCAGCACTCCCTCATTACTGACGCTCTGACAGTGCAGCACTCCCTCAGTACTGACCCTCAGACAGTTCAGCATTGCCTCAGTACTGACCCTCTGACAGTGCAGCACTCCCTCAGTACTGACCCTCTGACAGTGCAACACTCACTCAGTACTGACCCTCTGACAGTGCAGCACTCCCTCAGTACTGACCCTCTGACAGTGCAACACTCACTCAGTACTGACCCTCTGACAGTGCACCGCTCCCTCAGTACTGACCCACTGACAGTGCAGCACTCCCTCAGTACTGACCCTCTGACAGTGCGGCACTCGCTCAGTACTGATCCTCTGACAGTGCAGCACTCCCGCAGTACTGAACCTCTGACAGTGCAGCTCTCCCTCAGTATTGACCCTCTGATATTGCAGCACTCCCTAGTTCTGACCCTCAGTGCAGCATTGCCTCAGTACTGACCCTCTGACAGTGCATCACTCCCTCAGTACTGACCCTCTGATAATGCAGCATTCCCTCAGTACTGACCCTCTGGCAGTGCAGCACTGCCTCAGTCCTGACCCTCTGACAGTGCAGTTCTCCCTCAGTACTGACCCTCTGACAATGCAGCATTCCCTCAGTACTGACCCTCTGGCAGTGCAGCTCTCCCTCAGTACTGACCCTCTGACAGTGCAACACTCACTCAGTACTGACCCTCTGACAGAGGAGCGCTCCCTCAGTACTGACCCACTGACAGTGCAGCACTCCCTCAGTACTGACCCTCTGACAGTGCAGCACTCCCTCAGTAGTGACCCTCTGACAGTGAAGCGCTCCCTCAGTACTGACCCTTTGACAGTGCAGCATTCCCTCAGTACTGACCCTCTGACAGTGCATCACTCACTCAGTGCCGGCCCTCTGACAGAGCACCGTTCCCTCAGTACTGACCCACTGACAGTGCAGCACTCCCTCAGTACTTACCCACTGACAGTGCAGCATTCCCTCACTACTGACTCTCTGACAGTGCAGCACTCCCTCAGTACTGACCCTCTGACAGTGCAGCACTCCCTCAGCACAGTCTCTCTGACTGTGCGACACTTCCTCAGTACCGACCCTCTGACAGTGCAGCACTCCCGCAGTACTGACCCTCTTACAGTGCAGCTCTCCCCCAGTACTGACCCGCTGACAGTGCAGCACTCCCTCAGTCCTGACCCTCTGACAGTGCAGTTCTCCCTCAGTACTGACCCTCTGACAATGCAGCATTCCCTCAGTACTGACCCTCTGGCAGTGCAGCTCTCCCTCAGTGCTGACCCTCTGACAGTGCAACACTCACTCAGTACTGACCCTCTGACAGAGGAGCGCTCCCTCAGTACTGAACCACTGACAGTGCATCACTCACTCAGTGCTGACCCTTTGACAGTGCAGCATTCCCTCAGTACTGACCCTCTGACAGTGCATCTCTCACCCAGTGCTGACCCTCTGACAGAGCACCGCTCCCTCAGTCCTGACCCACTGACAGTGCAGCACTCCCTCAGTACTGACCCACTGACAGTGCAGCATTCCCTCAGTAATGACTCTCTGACAGTGCAGCACTCCCTCAGTACTGACCCTCTGACAGTGCAGCACTCCCTCTGCACAGTCCCTCTGACAGTGCGACACTCCCTCAGTACCGACCCTCTGACAGTGCAGCGCTCCCTCGGTATTGACCCTCTGACAGTGCAGCATTCCCTCAGTACTGACCCTCTGACAGTGCATCACTCCCTCAGGACTGACCCTCTGATAATGCAGCATTCCCTCAGTACTGACCCTCTGGCAGTGCAGCACTCCCTCAGTCCTGACCCTCTGACAGTGCAGTTCTCCCTCAGTACTGACCCTCTGACAATGCAGCATTCCCTCAGTACTGACCCTCTGGCAGTGCAGCTCTCCCTCAGTGCTGACCCTCTGACAGTGCAGCACTCCCTCTGCACTGTCCCTCTGACAGTGCAGCACTCCCTCAGTACTGACCCTCTGACAGTGCAGCACTCACTCATTCCTGACCCTCTGACAGAGCAGCACTCCCTCAGTACTGACCCTCTGACAGTGCAACACTCACTCAGTACTGACCCTCTGACAGAGCAGCGCTCCCTCAGTACTGACCCACTGACAGTGCAGCACTCCCTCAGTACTGACGCTCTGACAGTGCAGCACTCCCTCAGTACTGACCCTCTGACAGTGCAGCTCTCCCTCAGTCCTGACCCTCAGACAGTTCAGCATTGCCTCAGTACTGACCCTCTGACAGTGCAGCACTCCCTCAGTACTGACCCTCTGACAGTGCAACACTCACTCAGTACTGACCCTCTGACAGTGCACCGCTCCCTCAGTACTGACCCACTGACAGTGCAGCACTCCCTCAGTACTGACCCTCTGACAGTGCGGCACTCGCTCAGTACTGATCCTCTGACAGTGCAGCACTCCCGCAGTACTGACCCTCTGACAGTGCAGCTCTCCCTCAGTATTGACCCTCTGATATTGCAGCACTCCCTAGTTCTGACCCTCAGTGCAGCATTGCCTCAGTACTGACCCTCTGACAGTGCATCACTCCCTCAGTACTGACCCTCTGATAATGCAGCATTCCCTCAGTACTGACCCTCTGGCAGTGCAGCACTGCCTCAGTCCTGACCCTCTGACAGTGCAGTTCTCCCTCAGTACTGACCCTCTGACAATGCAGCATTCCCTCAGTACTGACCCTCTGGCAGTGCAGCTCTCCCTCAGTGCTGACCCTCTGACAGTGCAACACTCACTCAGTACTGACCCTCTGACAGAGGAGCGCTCCCTCAGTACTGACCCACTGACAGTGCAGCACTCCCTCAGTACTGACCCTCTGACAGTGCAGCACTCCCTCAGTAGTGACCCTCTGACAGTGAAGCGCTCCCTCAGTACTGACCCTTTGACAGTGCAGCATTCCCTCAGTACTGACCCTCTGACAGTGCATCACTCACTCAGTGCCGGCCCTCTGACAGAGCACCGTTCCCTCAGTACTGACCCACTGACAGTGCAGCACTCCCTCAGTACTTACCCACTGACAGTGCAGCATTCCCTCACTACTGACTCTCTGACAGTGCAGCACTCCCTCAGTACTGACCCTCTGACAGTGCAGCACTCCCTCAGCACAGTCTCTCTGACTGTGCGACACTTCCTCAGTACCGACCCTCTGACAGTGCAGCACTCCCGCAGTACTGACCCTCTTACAGTGCAGCTCTCCCCCAGTACTGACCCGCTGACAGTGCAGCACTCCCTCAGTCCTGACCCTCTGACAGTGCAGTTCTCCCTCAGTACTGACCCTCTGACAATGCAGCATTCCCTCAGTACTGACCCTCTGGCAGTGCAGCTCTCCCTCAGTGCTGACCCTCTGACAGTGCAACACTCACTCAGTACTGACCCTCTGACAGAGGAGCGCTCCCTCAGTACTGAACCACTGACAGTGCATCACTCACTCAGTGCTGACCCTTTGACAGTGCAGCATTCCCTCAGTACTGACCCTCTGACAGTGCATCACTCACCCAGTGCTGACCCTCTGACAGAGCACCGCTCCCTCAGTCCTGACCCACTGACAGTGCAGCATTCCCTCAGTAATGACTCTCTGACAGTGCAGCACTCCCTCAGTACTGACCCACTGACAGTGCAGCATTCCCTCAGTAATGACTCTCTGACAGTGCAGCACTCCCTCAGTACTGACCCTCTGACAGTGCAGCACTCCCTCTGCACAGTCCCTCTGACAGTGCGACACTCCCTCAGTACCGACCCTCTGACAGTGCAGCGCTCCCTCGGTATTGACCCTCTGACAGTGCAGCATTCCCTCAGTACTGACCCTCTGACAGTGCATCACTCCCTCAGTACTGACCCTCTGATAATGCAGCATTCCCTCAGTACTGATCCTCTGACAGTGCAGCACTCCCGCAGTACTGACCCTCTGACAGTGCAGGACTCCCTCAGTACTGATCCTCTGACAGTGCAGCACTCCCGCAGTACTGACCCTCTGACAGTGCAGCTCTCCCTCAGTATTGACCCTCTGACAGTACAGCACTCCCTCTGCACGGACCCTCTGACAGTGCAGCACTCCCTCAGTACTGACCCTCTGACAGTGCACCGCTCCCTCAGTACTGACCCTCTGATATTGCAGCACTCCCTAGTTCTGACCCTCAGTGCAGCATTGCCTCAGTACTGACCCTCTGACAGTGCATCACTCCCTCAGCACTGACCCTCTGATAATGCAGCATTCCCTCAGTACTGACCCTCTGGCAGTGCAGCACTCCCTCAGTCCTGACCCTCTGACAGTGCAGTTCTCCCTCAGTACTGACCCTCTGACAATGCAGCATTCCCTCAGTACTGACCCTCTGGCAGTGCAGCTCTCCCTCAGTGCTGACCCTCTGACAGTGCAGCATTCCCTCAGTACTGACCCTCTGATATTGCAGCACTCCCTCAGTTCTGACCCTCTGACAACAGCATTCCCTCAGCACTGACCCTCTGACAGTGCAGCACTCCCTCAGTACTGACCCTCTGACAATGCAGCATTCCCTCAGTACTGACACTCTGGCAGTGCAGCATTCCCTCAGTACTGACCCTCTGACAGTGCAGCTCTCCCTCAGTACTGACCCTCTGACAATGCAGCATTCCCTCAGTACTGACCCTCTGGCAGTGCAGCTCTCCCTCAGTACTGACCCTCAAACAGTGCAGCATTCCCTCAGTACTGACCCTCTGACAGTGCAGCACTCACTCAGTACTGACCCTCTGACAGTGCAACACTCACTCAGTACTGACCCTCTGACAGAGCACCGCTCCCTCAGTACTGAACCACTGACAGTGCAGCACTCCCTCAGTACTGACCTACTGACAGTGCAGCATTCCCTCAGTACTGACCCTCTGACAGTGCAGCTCTCCCTCAGTACTGACCCTCTGACAATGCAGCATTCCCTCAGTACTGACCCTCTGGCAGTGCAGCTCTCCCTCAGTACTGACCCTCAAACAGTGCAGCATTCCCTCAGTACTGACCCTCTGACAGTGCAGCACTCACTCAGTACTGACCCTCTGACAGTGCAACACTCACTCAGTACTGACCCTCTGACAGAGCACCGCTCCCTCAGTACTGAACCACTGACAGTGCAGCACTCCCTCAGTACTGACCTACTGACAGTGCAGCATTCCCTCAGTACTGACTCTCTGACAGTGCAGCGCTCCCTCGGTACTGACCCTCTGACAGTGCTGCACTCCCTCAGTACTGACCCTCTGACAGTGCAGGACTCCCTTAGTACTGACCCTCTGACAGTGCAGCACTCCCGCAGTACTGACCCTCTGACAGTGCAGCACTCCCTCAGTACTGACCCTCTGACAGTGCAACACTCACTCAGTACTGACCCTCTGACAGTGCACCGCTCCCTCAGTACTGACCCACTGACAGTGCAGCACTCCCTCAGTACTGACCCTCTGACAGTGCGGCACTCGCTCAGTACTGATCCTCTGACAGTGCAGCACTCCCGCAGTACTGACCCTCTGACAGTGCAGCTCTCCCTCAGTATTGACCCTCTGATATTGCAGCACTCCCTAGTTCTGACCCTCAGTGCAGCATTGCCTCAGTACTGACCCTCTGACAGTGCATCACTCCCTCAGTACTGACCCTCTGATAATGCAGCATTCCCTCAGTACTGACCCTCTGGCAGTGCAGCACTGCCTCAGTCCTGACCCTCTGACAGTGCAGCACTCCCTCAGCACAGTCTCTCTGACTGTGCGACACTTCCTCAGTACCGACCCTCTGACAGTGCAGCACTCCCGCAGTACTGACCCTCTTACAGTGCAGCTCTCCCCCAGTACTGACCCGCTGACAGTGCAGCACTCCCTCAGTCCTGACCCTCTGACAGTGCAGTTCTCCCTCAGTACTGACCCTCTGACAATGCAGCATTCCCTCAGTACTGACCCTCTGGCAGTGCAGCTCTCCCTCAGTGCTGACCCTCTGACAGTGCAACACTCACTCAGTACTGACCCTCTGACAGAGGAGCGCTCCCTCAGTACTGAACCACTGACAGTGCATCACTCACTCAGTGCTGACCCTTTGACAGTGCAGCATTCCCTCAGTACTGACCCTCTGACAGTGCATCTCTCACCCAGTGCTGACCCTCTGACAGAGCACCGCTCCCTCAGTCCTGACCCACTGACAGTGCAGCACTCCCTCAGTACTGACCCACTGACAGTGCAGCATTCCCTCAGTAATGACTCTCTGACAGTGCAGCACTCCCTCAGTACTGACCCTCTGACAGTGCAGCACTCCCTCTGCACAGTCCCTCTGACAGTGCGACACTCCCTCAGTACCGACCCTCTGACAGTGCAGCGCTCCCTCGGTGTTGACCCTCTGACAGTGCAGCATTCCCTCAGTACTGACCCTCTGACAGTGCATCACTCCCTCAGGACTGACCCTCTGATAATGCAGCATTCCCTCAGTACTGACCCTCTGGCAGTGCAGCACTCCCTCAGTCCTGACCCTCTGACAGTGCAGTTCTCCCTCAGTACTGACCCTCTGACAATGCAGCATTCCCTCAGTACTGACCCTCTGGCAGTGCAGCTCTCCCTCAGTGCTGACCCTCTGACAGTGCAGCACTCCCTCTGCACTGTCCCTCTGACAGTGCAGCACTCCCTCAGTACTGACCCTCTGACAGTGCAGCACTCACTCATTCCTGACCCTCTGACAGAGCAGCACTCCCTCAGTACTGACCCTCTGACAGTGCAACACTCACTCAGTACTGACCCTCTGACAGAGCAGCGCTCCCTCAGTACTGACCCACTGACAGTGCAGCACTCCCTCAGTACTGACGCTCTGACAGTGCAGCACTCCCTCAGTACTGACCCTCTGACAGTGCAGCTGTCCCTCAGTCCTGACCCTCAGACAGTTCAGCATTGCCTCAGTACTGACCCTCTGACAGTGCAGCACTCCCTCAGTACTGACCCTCTGACAGTGCAACACTCACTCAGTACTGACCCTCTGACAGTGCACCGCTCCCTCAGTACTGACCCACTGACAGTGCAGCACTCCCTCAGTACTGACCCTCTGACAGTGCGGCACTCGCTCAGTACTGATCCTCTGACAGTGCAGCACTCCCGCAGTACTGACCCTCTGACAGTGCAGCTCTCCCTCAGTATTGACCCTCTGATATTGCAGCACTCCCTAGTTCTGACCCTCAGTGCAGCATTGCCTCAGTACTGACCCTCTGACAGTGCATCACTCCCTCAGTACTGACCCTCGATAATGCAGCATTCCCTCAGTACTGACCCTCTGGCAGTGCAGCACTGCCTCAGTCCTGACCCTCTGACAGTGCAGTTCTCCCTCAGTACTGACCCTCTGACAATGCAGCATTCCCTCAGTACTGACCCTCTGGCAGTGCAGCTCTCCCTCAGTGCTGACCCTCTGACAGTGCAACACTCACTCAGTACTGACCCTCTGACAGAGGAGCGCTCCCTCAGTACTGACCCACTGACAGTGCAGCACTCCCTCAGTACTGACCCTCTGACAGTGCAGCACTCCCTCAGTAGTGACCCTCTGACAGTGAAGCGCTCCCTCAGTACTGACCCTTTGACAGTGCAGCATTCCCTCAGTACTGACCCTCTGACAGTGCATCACTCACTCAGTGCCGGCCCTCTGACAGAGCACCGTTCCCTCAGTACTGACCCACTGACAGTGCAGCACTCCCTCAGTACTTACCCACTGACAGTGCAGCATTCCCTCACTACTGACTCTCTGACAGTGCAGCACTCCCTCAGTACTGACCCTCTGACAGTGCAGCACTCCCTCAGCACAGTCTCTCTGACTGTGCGACACTTCCTCAGTACCGACCCTCTGACAGTGCAGCACTCCCGCAGTACTGACCCGCTGACAGTGCAGCACTCCCTCAGTCCTGACCCTCTGACAGTGCAGTTCTCCCTCAGTACTGACCCTCTGACAATGCAGCATTCCCTCAGTACTGACCCTCTGGCAGTGCAGCTCTCCCTCAGTGCTGACCCTCTGACAGTGCAACACTCACTCAGTACTGACCCTCTGACAGAGGAGCGCTCCCTCAGTACTGAACCACTGACAGTGCATCACTCACTCAGTGCTGACCCTTTGACAGTGCAGCATTCCCTCAGTACTGACCCTCTGACAGTGCATCACTCACCCAGTGCTGACCCTCTGACAGAGCACCGCTCCCTCAGTCCTGACCCACTGACAGTGCAGCATTCCCTCAGTAATGACTCTCTGACAGTGCAGCACTCCCTCAGTACTGACCCACTGACAGTGCAGCATTCCCTCAGTAATGACTCTCTGACAGTGCAGCACTCCCTCAGTACTGACCCTCTGACAGTGCAGCACTCCCTCTGCACAGTCCCTCTGACAGTGCGACACTCCCTCAGTACCGACCCTCTGACAGTGCAGCGCTCCCTCGGTATTGACCCTCTGACAGTGCAGCATTCCCTCAGTACTGACCCTCTGACAGTGCATCACTCCCTCAGTACTGACCCTCTGATAATGCAGCATTCCCTCAGTACTGATCCTCTGACAGTGCAGCACTCCCGCAGTACTGACCCTCTGACAGTGCAGGACTCCCTCAGTACTGATCCTCTGACAGTGCAGCACTCCCGCAGTACTGACCCTCTG
Source organism: Scyliorhinus torazame (assembly GCF_047496885.1). Lineage (NCBI taxonomy): Eukaryota > Metazoa > Chordata > Chondrichthyes > Carcharhiniformes > Scyliorhinidae > Scyliorhinus > Scyliorhinus torazame. The sequence continues at coordinate 15,054,910 of NC_092708.1, forward strand.
ACAGTGCAGCTCTCCCTCAGTATTGACCCTCTGACAGTACAGCACTCCCTCTGCACGGACCCTCTGACAGTGCAGCACTCCCTCAGTACTGACCCTCTGACAGTGCACCGCTCCCTCAGTACTGACCCTCTGATATTGCAGCACTCCCTAGTTCTGACCCTCAGTGCAGCATTGCCTCAGTACTGACCCTCTGACAGTGCATCACTCCCTCAGCACTGACCCTCTGATAATGCAGCATTCCCTCAGTACTGACCCTCTGGCAGTGCAGCACTCCCTCAGTCCTGACCCTCTGACAGTGCAGTTCTCCCTCAGTACTGACCCTCTGACAATGCAGCATTCCCTCAGTACTGACCCTCTGGCAGTGCAGCTCTCCCTCAGTGCTGACCCTCTGACAGTGCAGCATTCCCTCAGTACTGACCCTCTGATATTGCAGCACTCCCTCAGTTCTGACCCTCTGACAACAGCATTCCCTCAGCACTGACCCTCTGACAGTGCAGCACTCCCTCAGTACTGACCCTCTGACAATGCAGCATTCCCTCAGTACTGACACTCTGGCAGTGCAGCATTCCCTCAGTACTGACCCTCTGACAGTGCAGCTCTCCCTCAGTACTGACCCTCTGACAATGCAGCATTCCCTCAGTACTGACCCTCTGGCAGTGCAGCTCTCCCTCAGTACTGACCCTCAAACAGTGCAGCATTCCCTCAGTACTGACCCTCTGACAGTGCAGCACTCACTCAGTACTGACCCTCTGACAGTGCAACACTCACTCAGTACTGACCCTCTGACAGAGCACCGCTCCCTCAGTACTGAACCACTGACAGTGCAGCACTCCCTCAGTACTGACCTACTGACAGTGCAGCATTCCCTCAGTACTGACCCTCTGACAGTGCAGCTCTCCCTCAGTACTGACCCTCTGACAATGCAGCATTCCCTCAGTACTGACCCTCTGGCAGTGCAGCTCTCCCTCAGTACTGACCCTCAAACAGTGCAGCATTCCCTCAGTACTGACCCTCTGACAGTGCAGCACTCACTCAGTACTGACCCTCTGACAGTGCAACACTCACTCAGTACTGACCCTCTGACAGAGCACCGCTCCCTCAGTACTGAACCACTGACAGTGCAGCACTCCCTCAGTACTGACCTACTGACAGTGCAGCATTCCCTCAGTACTGACTCTCTGACAGTGCAGCGCTCCCTCGGTACTGACCCTCTGACAGTGCTGCACTCCCTCAGTACTGACCCTCTGACAGTGCAGGACTCCCTTAGTACTGACCCTCTGACAGTGCAGCACTCCCGCAGTACTGACCCTCTGACAGTGCAGCACTCCCTCAGTACTGACCCTCTGACAGTGCAACACTCACTCAGTACTGACCCTCTGACAGTGCACCGCTCCCTCAGTACTGACCCACTGACAGTGCAGCACTCCCTCAGTACTGACCCTCTGACAGTGCGGCACTCGCTCAGTACTGATCCTCTGACAGTGCAGCACTCCCGCAGTACTGACCCTCTGACAGTGCAGCTCTCCCTCAGTATTGACCCTCTGATATTGCAGCACTCCCTAGTTCTGACCCTCAGTGCAGCATTGCCTCAGTACTGACCCTCTGACAGTGCATCACTCCCTCAGTACTGACCCTCTGATAATGCAGCATTCCCTCAGTACTGACCCTCTGGCAGTGCAGCACTGCCTCAGTCCTGACCCTCTGACAGTGCAGCACTCCCTCAGCACAGTCTCTCTGACTGTGCGACACTTCCTCAGTACCGACCCTCTGACAGTGCAGCACTCCCGCAGTACTGACCCTCTTACAGTGCAGCTCTCCCCCAGTACTGACCCGCTGACAGTGCAGCACTCCCTCAGTCCTGACCCTCTGACAGTGCAGTTCTCCCTCAGTACTGACCCTCTGACAATGCAGCATTCCCTCAGTACTGACCCTCTGGCAGTGCAGCTCTCCCTCAGTGCTGACCCTCTGACAGTGCAACACTCACTCAGTACTGACCCTCTGACAGAGGAGCGCTCCCTCAGTACTGAACCACTGACAGTGCATCACTCACTCAGTGCTGACCCTTTGACAGTGCAGCATTCCCTCAGTACTGACCCTCTGACAGTGCATCTCTCACCCAGTGCTGACCCTCTGACAGAGCACCGCTCCCTCAGTCCTGACCCACTGACAGTGCAGCACTCCCTCAGTACTGACCCACTGACAGTGCAGCATTCCCTCAGTAATGACTCTCTGACAGTGCAGCACTCCCTCAGTACTGACCCTCTGACAGTGCAGCACTCCCTCTGCACAGTCCCTCTGACAGTGCGACACTCCCTCAGTACCGACCCTCTGACAGTGCAGCGCTCCCTCGGTATTGACCCTCTGACAGTGCAGCATTCCCTCAGTACTGACCCTCTGACAGTGCATCACTCCCTCAGGACTGACCCTCTGATAATGCAGCATTCCCTCAGTACTGACCCTCTGGCAGTGCAGCACTCCCTCAGTCCTGACCCTCTGACAGTGCAGTTCTCCCTCAGTACTGACCCTCTGACAATGCAGCATTCCCTCAGTACTGACCCTCTGGCAGTGCAGCTCTCCCTCAGTGCTGACCCTCTGACAGTGCAGCACTCCCTCTGCACTGTCCCTCTGACAGTGCAGCACTCCCTCAGTACTGACCCTCTGACAGTGCAGCACTCACTCATTCCTGACCCTCTGACAGAGCAGCACTCCCTCAGTACTGACCCTCTGACAGTGCAACACTCACTCAGTACTGACCCTCTGACAGAGCAGCGCTCCCTCAGTACTGACCCACTGACAGTGCAGCACTCCCTCAGTACTGACGCTCTGACAGTGCAGCACTCCCTCAGTACTGACCCTCTGACAGTGCAGCTCTCCCTCAGTCCTGACCCTCAGACAGTTCAGCATTGCCTCAGTACTGACCCTCTGACAGTGCAGCACTCCCTCAGTACTGACCCTCTGACAGTGCAACACTCACTCAGTACTGACCCTCTGACAGTGCACCGCTCCCTCAGTACTGACCCACTGACAGTGCAGCACTCCCTCAGTACTGACCCTCTGACAGTGCGGCACTCGCTCAGTACTGATCCTCTGACAGTGCAGCACTCCCGCAGTACTGACCCTCTGACAGTGCAGCTCTCCCTCAGTATTGACCCTCTGATATTGCAGCACTCCCTAGTTCTGACCCTCAGTGCAGCATTGCCTCAGTACTGACCCTCTGACAGTGCATCACTCCCTCAGTACTGACCCTCGATAATGCAGCATTCCCTCAGTACTGACCCTCTGGCAGTGCAGCACTGCCTCAGTCCTGACCCTCTGACAGTGCAGTTCTCCCTCAGTACTGACCCTCTGACAATGCAGCATTCCCTCAGTACTGACCCTCTGGCAGTGCAGCTCTCCCTCAGTGCTGACCCTCTGACAGTGCAACACTCACTCAGTACTGACCCTCTGACAGAGGAGCGCTCCCTCAGTACTGACCCACTGACAGTGCAGCACTCCCTCAGTACTGACCCTCTGACAGTGCAGCACTCCCTCAGTAGTGACCCTCTGACAGTGAAGCGCTCCCTCAGTACTGACCCTTTGACAGTGCAGCATTCCCTCAGTACTGACCCTCTGACAGTGCATCACTCACTCAGTGCCGGCCCTCTGACAGAGCACCGTTCCCTCAGTACTGACCCACTGACAGTGCAGCACTCCCTCAGTACTTACCCACTGACAGTGCAGCATTCCCTCACTACTGACTCTCTGACAGTGCAGCACTCCCTCAGTACTGACCCTCTGACAGTGCAGCACTCCCTCAGCACAGTCTCTCTGACTGTGCGACACTTCCTCAGTACCGACCCTCTGACAGTGCAGCACTCCCGCAGTACTGACCCTCTTACAGTGCAGCTCTCCCCCAGTACTGACCCGCTGACAGTGCAGCACTCCCTCAGTCCTGACCCTCTGACAGTGCAGTTCTCCCTCAGTACTGACCCTCTGACAATGCAGCATTCCCTCAGTACTGACCCTCTGGCAGTGCAGCTCTCCCTCAGTGCTGACCCTCTGACAGTGCAACACTCACTCAGTACTGACCCTCTGACAGAGGAGCGCTCCCTCAGTACTGAACCACTGACAGTGCATCACTCACTCAGTGCTGACCCTTTGACAGTGCAGCATTCCCTCAGTACTGACCCTCTGACAGTGCATCACTCACCCAGTGCTGACCCTCTGACAGAGCACCGCTCCCTCAGTCCTGACCCACTGACAGTGCAGCATTCCCTCAGTAATGACTCTCTGACAGTGCAGCACTCCCTCAGTACTGACCCACTGACAGTGCAGCATTCCCTCAGTAATGACTCTCTGACAGTGCAGCACTCCCTCAGTACTGACCCTCTGACAGTGCAGCACTCCCTCTGCACAGTCCCTCTGACAGTGCGACACTCCCTCAGTACCGACCCTCTGACAGTGCAGCGCTCCCTCGGTATTGACCCTCTGACAGTGCAGCATTCCCTCAGTACTGACCCTCTGACAGTGCATCACTCCCTCAGTACTGACCCTCTGATAATGCAGCATTCCCTCAGTACTGATCCTCTGACAGTGCAGCACTCCCGCAGTACTGACCCTCTGACAGTGCAGGACTCCCTCAGTACTGATCCTCTGACAGTGCAGCACTCCCGCAGTACTGACCCTCTGACAGTGCAGCTCTCCCTCAGTATTGACCCTCTGACAGTACAGCACTCCCTCTGCACGGACCCTCTGACAGTGCAGCACTCCCTCAGTACTGACCCTCTGACAGTGCACCGCTCCCTCAGTACTGACCCTCTGATATTGCAGCACTCCCTAGTTCTGACCCTCAGTGCAGCATTGCCTCAGTACTGACCCTCTGACAGTGCATCACTCCCTCAGCACTGACCCTCTGATAATGCAGCATTCCCTCAGTACTGACCCTCTGGCAGTGCAGCACTCCCTCAGTCCTGACCCTCTGACAGTGCAGTTCTCCCTCAGTACTGACCCTCTGACAATGCAGCATTCCCTCAGTACTGACCCTCTGGCAGTGCAGCTCTCCCTCAGTGCTGACCCTCTGACAGTGCAGCATTCCCTCAGTACTGACCCTCTGATATTGCAGCACTCCCTCAGTTCTGACCCTCTGACAACAGCATTCCCTCAGCACTGACCCTCTGACAGTGCAGCACTCCCTCAGTACTGACCCTCTGACAATGCAGCATTCCCTCAGTACTGACACTCTGGCAGTGCAGCATTCCCTCAGTACTGACCCTCTGACAGTGCAGCTCTCCCTCAGTACTGACCCTCTGACAATGCAGCATTCCCTCAGTACTGACCCTCTGGCAGTGCAGCTCTCCCTCAGTACTGACCCTCAAACAGTGCAGCATTCCCTCAGTACTGACCCTCTGACAGTGCAGCACTCACTCAGTACTGACCCTCTGACAGTGCAACACTCACTCAGTACTGACCCTCTGACAGAGCACCGCTCCCTCAGTACTGAACCACTGACAGTGCAGCACTCCCTCAGTACTGACCTACTGACAGTGCAGCATTCCCTCAGTACTGACCCTCTGACAGTGCAGCTCTCCCTCAGTACTGACCCTCTGACAATGCAGCATTCCCTCAGTACTGACCCTCTGGCAGTGCAGCTCTCCCTCAGTACTGACCCTCAAACAGTGCAGCATTCCCTCAGTACTGACCCTCTGACAGTGCAGCACTCACTCAGTACTGACCCTCTGACAGTGCAACACTCACTCAGTACTGACCCTCTGACAGAGCACCGCTCCCTCAGTACTGAACCACTGACAGTGCAGCACTCCCTCAGTACTGACCTACTGACAGTGCAGCATTCCCTCAGTACTGACTCTCTGACAGTGCAGCGCTCCCTCGGTACTGACCCTCTGACAGTGCTGCACTCCCTCAGTACTGACCCTCTGACAGTGCAGGACTCCCTTAGTACTGACCCTCTGACAGTGCAGCACTCCCGCAGTACTGACCCTCTGACAGTGCAGCACTCCCTCAGTACTGACCCTCTGACAGTGCAACACTCACTCAGTACTGACCCTCTGACAGTGCACCGCTCCCTCAGTACTGACCCACTGACAGTGCAGCACTCCCTCAGTACTGACCCTCTGACAGTGCGGCACTCGCTCAGTACTGATCCTCTGACAGTGCAGCACTCCCGCAGTACTGACCCTCTGACAGTGCAGCTCTCCCTCAGTATTGACCCTCTGATATTGCAGCACTCCCTAGTTCTGACCCTCAGTGCAGCATTGCCTCAGTACTGACCCTCTGACAGTGCATCACTCCCTCAGTACTGACCCTCTGATAATGCAGCATTCCCTCAGTACTGACCCTCTGGCAGTGCAGCACTGCCTCAGTCCTGACCCTCTGACAGTGCAGTTCTCCCTCAGTACTGACCCTCTGACAATGCAGCATTCCCTCAGTACTGACCCTCTGGCAGTGCAGCTCTCCCTCAGTGCTGACCCTCTGACAGTGCAACACTCACTCAGTACTGACCCTCTGACAGAGGAGCGCTCCCTCAGTACTGACCCACTGACAGTGCAGCACTCCCTCAGTACTGACCCTCTGACAGTGCAGCACTCCCTCAGTAGTGACCCTCTGACAGTGAAGCGCTCCCTCAGTACTGACCCTTTGACAGTGCAGCACTCCCTCAGCACAGTCTCTCTGACTGTGCGACACTTCCTCAGTACCGACCCTCTGACAGTGCAGCACTCCCGCAGTACTGACCCTCTTACAGTGCAGCTCTCCCCCAGTACTGACCCGCTGACAGTGCAGCACTCCCTCAGTCCTGACCCTCTGACAGTGCAGTTCTCCCTCAGTACTGACCCTCTGACAATGCAGCATTCCCTCAGTACTGACCCTCTGGCAGTGCAGCTCTCCCTCAGTGCTGACCCTCTGACAGTGCAACACTCACTCAGTACTGACCCTCTGACAGAGGAGCGCTCCCTCAGTACTGAACCACTGACAGTGCATCACTCACTCAGTGCTGACCCTTTGACAGTGCAGCATTCCCTCAGTACTGACCCTCTGACAGTGCATCTCTCACCCAGTGCTGACCCTCTGACAGAGCACCGCTCCCTCAGTCCTGACCCACTGACAGTGCAGCACTCCCTCAGTACTGACCCACTGACAGTGCAGCACTCCCTCTGCACAGTCCCTCTGACAGTGCGACACTCCCTCAGTACCGACCCTCTGACAGTGCAGCGCTCCCTCGGTATTGACCCTCTGACAGTGCAGCATTCCCTCAGTACTGACCCTCTGACAGTGCATCACTCCCTCAGTACTGACCCTCTGATAATGCAGCATTCCCTCAGTACTGACCCTCTGGCAGTGCAGCACTCCCTCAGTCCTGACCCTCTGACAGTGCAGTTCTCCCTCAGTACTGACCCTCTGACAATGCAGCATTCCCTCAGTACTGACCCTCTGGCAGTGCAGCTCTCCCTCAGTGCTGACCCTCTGACAGTGCAGCACTCCCTCTGCACAGTCCCTCTGACAGTGCAGCACTCCCTCAGTACTGACCCTCTGACAGTGCAGCACTCACTCATTCCTGACCCTCTGACAGAGCAGCACTCCCTCAGTACTGACCCTCTGACAGTGCAACACTCACTCAGTACTGACCCTCAGACAGTTCAGCATTGCCTCAGTACTGACCCTCTGACAGTGCAGCACTCCCTCAGTACTGACCCTCTGACAGTGCAACACTCACTCAGTACTGACCCTCTGACAGTGCACCGCTCCCTCAGTACTGACCCACTGACAGTGCAGCACTCCCTCAGTACTGACCCTCTGACAGTGCGGCACTCGCTCAGTACTGATCCTCTGACAGTGCAGCACTCCCGCAGTACTGACCCTCTGACAGTGCAGCTCTCCCTCAGTATTGACCCTCTGATATTGCAGCACTCCCTAGTTCTGACCCTCAGTGCAGCATTGCCTCAGTACTGACCCTCTGACAGTGCATCACTCCCTCAGTACTGACCCTCTGATAATGCAGCATTCCCTCAGTACTGACCCTCTGGCAGTGCAGCACTGCCTCAGTCCTGACCCTCTGACAGTGCAGTTCTCCCTCAGTACTGACCCTCTGACAATGCAGCATTCCCTCAGTACTGACCCTCTGGCAGTGCAGCTCTCCCTCAGTGCTGACCCTCTGACAGTGCAACACTCACTCAGTACTGACCCTCTGACAGAGGAGCGCTCCCTCAGTACTGACCCACTGACAGTGCAGCACTCCCTCAGTACTGACCCTCTGACAGTGCAGCACTCCCTCAGTAGTGACCCTCTGACAGTGAAGCGCTCCCTCAGTACTGACCCTTTGACAGTGCAGCATTCCCTCAGTACTGACCCTCTGACAGTGCATCACTCACTCAGTGGCGGCCCTCTGACAGAGCACCGTTCCCTCAGTACTGACCCACTGACAGTGCAGCATTCCCTCACTACTGACTCTCTGACAGTGCAGCACTCCCTCAGTACTGACCCTCTGACAGTGCAGCACTCCCTCAGCACAGTCTCTCTGACTGTGCGACACTTCCTCAGTACCGACCCTCTGACAGTGCAGCACTCCCGCAGTACTGACCCTCTTACAGTGCAGCTCTCCCCCAGTACTGACCCGCTGACTGTGCAGCACTCCCTCAGTCCTGACCCTCTGACAGTGCAGTTCTCCCTCAGTACTGACCCTCTGACAATGCAGCATTCCCTCAGTACTGACCCTCTGGCAGTGCAGCTCTCCCTCAGTGCTGACCCTCTGACAGTGCAACACTCACTCAGTACTGACCCTCTGACAGAGGAGCGCTCCCTCAGTACTGAACCACTGACAGTGCATCACTCACTCAGTGCTGACCCTTTGAGAGTGCAGCATTCCCTCAGTACTGACCCTCTGACAGTGCATCACTCACCCAGTGCTGACCCTCTGACAGAGCACCGCTCCCTCAGTCCTGACCCAGTGACAGTGCAGCATTCCCTCAGTAATGACTCTCTGACAGTGCAGCACTCCCTCAGTACTGACCCACTGACAGTGCAGCATTCCCTCAGTAATGACTCTCTGACAGTGCAGCACTCCCTCAGTACTGACCCTCTGACAGTGCAGCACTCCCTCTGCACAGTCCCTCTGACAGTGCGACACTCCCTCAGTACCGACCCTCTGACAGTGCAGCGCTCCCTCGCTATTGACCCTCTGACAGTGCAGCATTCCCTCAGTACTGACCCTCTGACAGTGCATCACTCCCTCAGTACTGACCCTCTGATAATGCAGCATTCCCTCAGTACTGATCCTCTGACAGTGCAGCACTCCCGCAGTACTGACCCTCTGACAGTGCAGGACTCCCTCAGTACTGATCCTCTGACAGTGCAGCACTCCCGCAGTACTGACCCTCTGACAGTGCAGCTCTCCCTCAGTATTGACCCTCTGACAGTACAGCACTCCCTCTGCACGGACCCTCTGACAGTGCAGCACTCCCTCAGTACTGACCCTCTGACAGTGCATCACTCCCTCAGCACTGACCCTCTGATAATGCAGCATTCCCTCAGTACTGACCCTCTGGCAGTGCAGCACTCCCTCAGTCCTGACCCTCTGACAGTGCAGTTCTCCCTCAGTACTGACCCTCTGACAATGCAGCTCTCCCTCAGTGCTGACCCTCTGACAGTGCAGCATTCCCTCAGTACTGACCCTCTGATATTGCAGCACTCCCTCAGTTCTGACCCTCTGACAACAGCATTCCCTCAGCACTGACCCTCTGACAGTGCAGCACTCCCTCAGTACTGACCCTCTGACAATGCAGCATTCACCCTGTACTGACACTCTGGCAGTGCAGCATTCCCTCAGTACTGACCCTCTGACAGTGCAGCTCTCCCTCAGTACTGACCCTCTGACAATGCAGCATTCCCTCAGTACTGACCCTCTGGCAGTGCAGCTCTCCCTCAGTACTGACCCTCAGACAGTGCAGCATTCCCTCAGTACTGACCCTCTGACAGTGCAGCACTCACTCAGTACTGACCCTCTGACAGTGCAACACTCACTCAGTACTGACCCTCTGACAGAGCACCGCTCCCTCAGTACTGAACCACTGACAGTGCAGCACTCCCTCAGTACTGACCTACTGACAGTGCAGCATTCCCTCAGTACTGACTCTCTGACAGTGCAGCGCTCCCTCGGTACTGACCCTCTGACAGTGCTGCACTCCCTCAGTACTGACCCTCTGACAGTGCAGGACTCCCTTAGTACTGACCCTCTGACAGTGCAGCACTCACTCAGTACTGACCCTCTGACAGAGGAGCGCTCCCTCAGTACTGACCCACTGACAGTGCAGCACTCCCTCAGTACTGACCCTCTGACAGTGCAGCACTCCCTCAGTAGTGACCCTCTGACAGTGAAGCGCTCCCTCAGTACTGACCCTTTGACAGTGCAGCATTCCCTCAGTACTGACCCTCTGACAGTGCATCACTCACTCAGTGCCGGCCCTCTGACAGAGCACCGTTCCCTCAGTACTGACCCACTGACAGTGCAGCACTCCCTCAGTACTTACCCACTGACAGTGCAGCATTCCCTCACTACTGACTCTCTGACAGTGCAGCACTCCCTCAGGACTGACCCTCTGACAGTGCAGCACTCCCTCAGCACAGTCTCTCTGACTGTGCGACACTTCCTCAGTACCGACCCTCTGACAGTGCAGCACTCCCGCAGTACTGACCCTCTTACAGTGCAGCTCTCCCCCAGTACTGACCCGCTGACAGTGCAGCACTCCCTCAGTCCTGACCCTCTGACAGTGCAGTTCTCCCTCAGTACTGACCCTCTGACAATGCAGCATTCCCTCAGTACTGACCCTCTGGCAGTGCAGCTCTCCCTCAGTGCTGACCCTCTGACAGTGCAACACTCACTCAGTACTGACCCTCTGACAGAGGAGCGCTCCCTCAGTACTGAACCACTGACAGTGCATCACTCACTCAGTGCTGACCCTTTGACAGTGCAGCATTCCCTCAGTACTGACCCTCTGACAGTGCATCACTCACCCAGTGCTGACCCTCTGACAGAGCACCGCTCCCTCAGTCCTGACCCACTGACAGTGCAGCATTCCCTCAGTAATGACTCTCTGACAGTGCAGCACTCCCTCAGTACTGACCCACTGACAGTGCAGCATTCCCTCAGTAATGACTCTCTGACAGTGCAGCACTCCCTCAGTACTGACCCTCTGACAGTGCAGCACTCCCTCTGCACAGTCCCTCTGACAGTGCGACACTCCCTCAGTACCGACCCTCTGACAGTGCAGCGCTCCCTCGGTATTGACCCTCTGACAGTGCAGCATTCCCTCAGTACTGACCCTCTGACAGTGCATCACTCCCTCAGTACTGACCCTCTGATAATGCAGCATTCCCTCAGTACTGATCCTCTGACAGTGCAGCACTCCCGCAGTACTGACCCTCTGACAGTGCAGGACTCCCTCAGTACTGATCCTCTGACAGTGCAGCACTCCCGCAGTACTGACCCTCTGACAGTGCAGCTCTCCCTCAGTATTGACCCTCTGACAGTACAGCACTCCCTCTGCACGGACCCTCTGACAGTGCAGCACTCCCTCAGTACTGACCCTCTGACAGTGCACCGCTCCCTCAGTACTGACCCTCTGATATTGCAGCACTCCCTAGTTCTGACCCTCAGTGCAGCATTGCCTCAGTACTGACCCTCTGGCAGTGCAGCACTCCCTCAGTCCTGACCCTCTGACAGTGCATCTCTCCCTCAGTGCTGACCCTCTGACAGTGCAGCATTCCCTCAGTACTGACCCTCAGACAGTGCATCACTCACTCAGTGATGACCCTCTGACAGAGCACCGCTCCCTCAGTACTGACCCACTGACAGTGCAGCACTCCCTCAGTACTGACCCACTGACAGTGCAGCATTCCCTCAGTACTGACTCTCTGACAGTGCAGCACTCCCTCAGTACTGACCCTCTGACAGTGCAGCACTCCCTCTGCACTGTCCCTCTGACAGTGCGACACTCCCTCAGTACCGACCCTCTGACAGTGCAGCGCTCCCTCGGTATTGACCCTCTGACAGTGCAGGACTCCCTCAGTACTGAACCCTCTGACAGTGCAGCACTCCCGCAGTATTGACCCTCTTAAAGTGCAGCTCTCCCTCAGTACTGACCCTCTGACAGTGCAGCACTCCCTCAGTACTGACCCTCTAACAGTGCAGCACTCCCTCAGTACTGACCCTCTGACAGCGCAGCACTCATTCATTCCTGACCCTCTGACAGAGCAGCACTCCCTCAGTACTGACCCTCTGACAGTGCATCACTCCCTCAGTACTGACCCTCTGATAATGCAGCATTCCCTCAGGACTGACCCTCTGGCAGTGCAGCACTCCCTCAGTCCTGACCCTCTGACAGTGCAGTTCTCCCTCAGTACTGACCCTCTGACAATGCAGCATTCCCTCAGTACTGACCCTCTGGCAGTGCAGCTCTCCCTCAGTGCTGACCCTCTGACAGTGCAACACTCACTCAGTACTGACCCTCTGACAGCGGAGCGCTCCCTCAGTACTGAACCACTGACAGTGCATCACTCACTCAGTGCTGACCCTTTGACAGTGCAGCATTCCCTCAGTACTGACCCTCTGACAGTGCATCACTCACTCAGTGCTGACCCTCTGACAGAGCACCGCTCCCTCAGTACTGACCCACTGACAGTGCAGCACTCCCTCAGTACTGACCCACTGACAGTGCAGCATTCCCTCAGTACTGACTCTCTGACAGTGCAGCACTCCCTCAGTACTGACCCTCTGACAGTGCAGCACTCCCTCTGCACAGTCCCTCTGACAGTGCGACACTCCCTCAGTACCGACCCTCTGACAGTGCAGCGCTCCCTCGGTATTGACCCTCTGACAGTGCAGCACTCCCACAGTACTGACACTCTGACAGTGCAGGGCTCCCTCAGTACAGAACCCTCTGACAGTGCAGCACTCCCGCAGTATCGACCCTCTTAAAGTGCAGCTCTCCCTCAGTATTGACCCTCTGACAGTGCAGCACTCCCTCACTACTGACCCTCTAACAGTGCAGCACTCCCTCAGTACTGACCCTCTGACAGTGCAGCACTCACTCATTCCTGACCCTCTGACAGAGCAGCACTCCCTCAGTACTGACCCTCTGACAGTGCAGCACTCCCTCAGTACTGACCCTCTGACTGTGCAGCGCTCCCTCAGTACTGACCCTCTGACAGTGCAGCTCTCCCTCAATCCTGACCCTCAGACAGTTCAGCATTGCCTCAGTACTGACCCTCTGACAGTGCAGCACTCCCTCAGTACTGACCCTCTGACAGTGCAACACTCACTCAGTACTGACCCTCTGACAGTGCACCGCTCCCTCAGTACTGACCCACTGACAGTGCAGCACTCCCTGAGTACTGACCTACTGACAGTGCAGCATTCCCTCAGTACTGACTCTCTGACAGTGCAGCACTCCCTCAGTACTGACCCTCTGACAGTGCAGCACTCCCTCAGCACTGTCCCTCTGTCAGTGCGGCACTCCCTCAGTACCGACCCTCTGACAGTGCAGCGCTCCCTCGGTACTGACCCTCTGACAGTGCAGCACTCCCTCAGTACTGACCCTCTGACAGTGCAGCATTCCCTCAGTACTGACCCTCTGACAGTGCAGGACTCCCTTAGTACTGACCCTCTGACAGGGCAGCACTCCCGCAGTACTGACCTTTTGACAGTGCAGCACTCCCTCAGTACTGACCCTCTGACAGTGCAATACTCACTCAGTACTGACCCTCTGACAGAGCAGCACTGCCTCAGTACTGACCCTCTGACAGTGCAACACTCACTCAGTACTGACCCTTTGACAGAGCAGCGCTCCCTCAGTCCTGACCACTGACAGTGCAGCACTCCCTCAGTACTGACCCTCTGACAGTGCAGCACTCCCTCAGTACTGACCCTCTGACAGTGAAGCGCTCCCTCAGTTCTGACCCTTTGACAGTGCAGCACTCCCTCAGTACTGACCCTCTGACAGTGCAACACTCACTCAGTACTGACCCTCTGACAGAGCACCGCTCCCTCAGTACTGACCCACAGACAGTGCAGCACTCCCTCAGTACTGAACCACTGACAGTGCAGCATTCCCTCAGTACTGACTCTCTGACAGTGCAGCACTCCCTCGGTACTGACCCTCTTACAGTGCAGCACTCCCTCAGCACTGTCCCTCTGACAGTGCGGCACTCCCTCAGTACTGACCCTCTGTCAGTGCAACACTCACTCAGTACTGACCCTTTGACAGAGCAGCGCTCCCTCAGTACTGACCCACTGACAGTGCAGCACTCCCTCAGTACTGACCCTCTGACAGTGCAGCACTCCCTCAGTACTTACCCTCTGACAGTGAAGCGCTCCCTCCGTACTGACCCTTTGACAGTGCAGCACTCCCTCAGTACTGACCCTCTGACAGTGCAACACTCACTCAGTACTGACCCTCTGACAGAGCACCACTCCCTCAGTACTGACCCACTGACAGTGCAGCACTCCCTCAGTACTGACCCACTGACAGTGCAGCATTCCCTCAGTACTGACTCTCTGACAGTGCAGAACTCCCTCAGTACTGACCCTCTGACAGAGCACCGCTCTCTCAGTACTGACCCACTGACAGTGCAGCACTCCCTCAGTACTGACCTACTGACAGTGCAGCATTCCCTCAGTACTGATTCTCAAACAGTGCAGCACTCCCTCAGTACTGACCCTCTGACAGTGCAGCACTCCCTCAGCACTGTCCCTCTGGCAGTGCGGCACTCCCTCAGTACCGACCCTCTGACAGTGCAGCGCTCCCTCGGTACTGACCCTCTGACAGTGTAGCACTCCCTCAGTACTGACCCTCTGACAGTGCAGGACTCCCTTAGTACTGACGCTCTGACAGGGCAGCACTCCCGCAGTACTGACCCTGTGACAGTGCAGCTCTCCCTCAGTACTGACCCACTGACAGTGCAGCACTCCCTCAGTACTGACCCTTTGACAGTGCAGCACTCCCTCAGTACTGACCCTCTGACAGTGCAACACTCACTCAGTACTGACCCTCTGACAGTGCGGCACTCCCTCAGTACCGACCCTCTGACAGTGCAGCGCTCCCTCGGTACTGACCCTCTGAAAGTGCAGCACTCCCTCAGTACTGACCCTCTGACAGTGCAGGACTCCCTCAGTACTGACCATCTGACAGTGCAGCACTCCCGCAGTACTGACCCTCTGACAGTGCAACACTCACTCAGTACTGACCCTCTGACAGAGGAGCGCTCCCTCAGTACTGAACCACTGACAGTGCATCACTCACTCAGTGCTGACCCTTTGACAGTGCAGCATTCCCTCAGTACTGACCCTCTGACAGTGCATCTCTCACCCAGTGCTGACCCTCTGACAGAGCACCGCTCCCTCAGTCCTGACCCACTGACAGTGCAGCACTCCCTCAGTACTGACCCACTGACAGTGCAGCACTCCCTCTGCACAGTCCCTCTGACAGTGCGACACTCCCTCAGTACCGACCCTCTGACAGTGCAGCGCTCCCTCGGTATTGACCCTCTGACAGTGCAGCATTCCCTCAGTACTGACCCTCTGACAGTGCATCACTCCCTCAGTACTGACCCTCTGATAATGCAGCATTCCCTCAGTACTGACCCTCTGGCAGTGCAGCACTCCCTCAGTCCTGACCCTCTGACAGTGCAGTTCTCCCTCAGTACTGACCCTCTGACAATGCAGCATTCCCTCAGTACTGACCCTCTGGCAGTGCAGCTCTCCCTCAGTGCTGACCCTCTGACAGTGCAGCACTCCCTCTGCACAGTCCCTCTGACAGTGCAGCACTCCCTCAGTACTGACCCTCTGACAGTGCAGCACTCACTCATTCCTGACCCTCTGACAGAGCAGCACTCCCTCAGTACTGACCCTCTGACAGTGCAACACTCACTCAGTACTGACCCTCTGACAGAGCAGCGCTCCCTCAGTACTGACCCACTGACAGTGCAGCACTCCCTCAGTACTGACGCTCTGACAGTGCAGCACTCCCTCAGTACCGACCCTCTGACAGTGCAGCTCTCCCTCAGTCCTGACCCTCAGACAGTTCAGCATTGCCTCAGTACTGACCCTCTGACAGTGCAGCACTCCCTCAGTACTGACCCTCTGACAGTGCAACACTCACTCAGTACTGACCCTCTGACAGTGCACCGCTCCCTCAGTACTGACCCACTGACAGTGCAGCACTCCCTCAGTACTGACCCTCTGACAGTGCGGCACTCGCTCAGTACTGATCCTCTGACAGTGCAGCACTCTAGCAGTACTGACCCTCTGACAGTGCAGCTCTCCCTCAGTATTGACCCTCTGATATTGCAGCACTCCCTAGTTCTGACCCTCAGTGCAGCATTGCCTCAGTACTGACCCTCTGACAGTGCATCACTCCCTCAGTACTGACCCTCTGATAATGCAGCATTCCCTCAGTACTGACCCTCTGGCAGTGCAGCACTGCCTCAGTCCTGACCCTCTGACAGTGCAGTTCTCCCTCAGTACTGACCCTCTGACAATGCAGCATTCCCTCAGTACTGACCCTCTGGCAGTGCAGCTCTCCCTCAGTGCTGACCCTCTGACAGTGCAACACTCACTCAGTACTGACCCTCTGACAGAGGAGCGCTCCCTCAGTACTGACCCACTGACAGTGCAGCACTCCCTCAGTACTGACCCTCTGACAGTGCAGCACTCCCTCAGTAGTGACCCTCTGACAGTGAAGCGCTCCCTCAGTACTGACCCTTTGACAGTGCAGCATTCCCTCAGTACTGACCCTCTGACAGTGCATCACTCACTCAGTGGCGGCCCTCTGACAGAGCACCGTTCCCTCAGTACTGACCCACTGACAGTGCAGCATTCCCTCACTACTGACTCTCTGACAGTGCAGCACTCCCTCAGTACTGACCCTCTGACAGTGCAGCACTCCCTCAGCACAGTCTCTCTGACTGTGCGACACTTCCTCAGTACCGACCCTCTGACAGTGCAGCACTCCCGCAGTACTGACCCTCTTACAGTGCAGCTCTCCCCCAGTACTGACCCGCTGACTGTGCAGCACTCCCTCAGTCCTGACCCTCTGACAGTGCAGTTCTCCCTCAGTACTGACCCTCTGACAATGCAGCATTCCCTCAGTACTGACCCTCTGGCAGTGCAGCTCTCCCTCAGTGCTGACCCTCTGACAGTGCAACACTCACTCAGTACTGACCCTCTGACAGAGGAGCGCTCCCTCAGTACTGAACCACTGACAGTGCATCACTCACTCAGTGCTGACCCTTTGACAGTGCAGCATTCCCTCAGTACTGACCCTCTGACAGTGCATCACTCACCCAGTGCTGACCCTCTGACAGAGCACCGCTCCCTCAGTCCTGACCCAGTGACAGTGCAGCATTCCCTCAGTAATGACTCTCTGACAGTGCAGCACTCCCTCAGTCCTGACCCACTGACAGTGCAGCATTCCCTCAGTAATGACTCTCTGACAGTGCAGCACTCCCTCAGTACTGACCCTCTGACAGTGCAGCACTCCCTCTGCACAGTCCCTCTGACAGTGCGACACTCCCTCAGTACCGACCCTCTGACAGTGCAGCGCTCCCTCGCTATTGACCCTCTGACAGTGCAGCATTCCCTCAGTACTGACCCTCTGACAGTGCATCACTCCCTCAGTACTGACCCTCTGATAATGCAGCATTCCCTCAGTACTGATCCTCTGACAGTGCAGCACTCCCGCAGTACTGACCCTCTGACAGTGCAGGACTCCCTCAGTACTGATCCTCTGACAGTGCAGCACTCCCGCAGTACTGACCCTCTGACAGTGCAGCTCTCCCTCAGTATTGACCCTCTGACAGTACAGCACTCCCTCTGCACGGACCCTCTGACAGTGCAGCACTCCCTCAGTACTGACCCTCTGACAGTGCATCACTCCCTCAGCACTGACCCTCTGATAATGCAGCATTCCCTCAGTACTGACCCTCTGGCAGTGCAGCACTCCCTCAGTCCTGACCCTCTGACAGTGCAGTTCTCCCTCAGTACTGACCCTCTGACAATGCAGCATTCCCTCAGTACTGACCCTCTGGCAGTGCAGCTCTCCCTCAGTGCTGACCCTCTGACAGTGCAGCATTCCCTCAGTACTGACCCTCTGATATTGCAGCACTCCCTCAGTTCTGACCCTCTGACAACAGCATTCCCTCAGCACTGACCCTCTGACAATGCAGCATTCCCTCAGTACTGACACTCTGGCAGTGCAGCATTCCCTCAGTACTGACCCTCTGACAGTGCAGCTCTCCCTCAGTACTGACCCTCTGACAATGCAGCATTCCCTCAGTACTGACCCTCTGACAGTGCAGCACTCACTCAGTACTGACCCTCTGACAGTGCAACACTCACTCAGTACTGACCCTCTGACAGAGCACCGCTCCCTCAGTACTGAACCACTGACAGTGCAGCACTCCCTCAGTACTGACCTACTGACAGTGCAGCATTCCCTCAGTACTGACTCTCTGACAGTGCAGCGCTCCCTCGGTACTGACCCTCTGACAGTGCTGCACTCCCTCAGTACTGACCCTCTGACAGTGCAGGACTCCCTTAGTACTGACCCTCTGACAGTGCAGCACTCACTCAGTACTGACCCTCTGATATTGCAGCACTCCCTAGTTCTGACCCTCAGTGCAGCATTGCCTCAGTACTGACCCTCTGGCAGTGCAGCACTCCCTCAGTCCTGACCCTCTGACAGTGCATCTCTCCCTCAGTGCTGACCCTCTGACAGTGCAGCATTCCCTCAGTACTGACCCTCAGACAGTGCATCACTCACTCAGTGATGACCCTCTGACAGAGCACCGCTCCCTCAGTACTGACCCACTGACAGTGCAGCACTCCCTCAGTACTGACCCACTGACAGTGCAGCATTCCCTCAGTACTGACTCTCTGACAGTGCAGCACTCCCTCAGTACTGACCCTCTGACAGTGCAGCACTCCCTCTGCACTGTCCCTCTGACAGTGCGACACTCCCTCAGTACCGACCCTCTGACAGTGCAGCGCTCCCTCGGTATTGACCCTCTGACAGTGCAGGACTCCCTCAGTACTGAACCCTCTGACAGTGCAGCACTCCCGCAGTATTGACCCTCTTAAAGTGCAGCTCTCCCTCAGTACTGACCCTCTGACAGTGCAGCACTCCCTCAGTACTGACCCTCTAACAGTGCAGCACTCCCTCAGTACTGACCCTCTGACAGCGCAGCACTCATTCATTCCTGACCCTCTGACAGAGCAGCACTCCCTCAGTACTGACCCTCTGACAGTGCATCACTCCCTCAGTACTGACCCTCTGATAATGCAGCATTCCCTCAGGACTGACCCTCTGGCAGTGCAGCACTCCCTCAGTCCTGACCCTCTGACAGTGCAGTTCTCCCTCAGTACTGACCCTCTGACAATGCAGCATTCCCTCAGTACTGACCCTCTGGCAGTGCAGCTCTCCCTCAGTGCTGACCCTCTGACAGTGCAACACTCACTCAGTACTGACCCTCTGACAGCGGAGCGCTCCCTCAGTACTGAACCACTGACAGTGCATCACTCACTCAGTGCTGACCCTTTGACAGTGCAGCATTCCCTCAGTACTGACCCTCTGACAGTGCATCACTCACTCAGTGCTGACCCTCTGACAGAGCACCGCTCCCTCAGTACTGACCCACTGACAGTGCAGCACTCCCTCAGTACTGACCCACTGACAGTGCAGCATTCCCTCAGTACTGACTCTCTGACAGTGCAGCACTCCCTCAGTACTGACCCTCTGACAGTGCAGCACTCCCTCTGCACAGTCCCTCTGACAGTGCGACACTCCCTCAGTACCGACCCTCTGACAGTGCAGCGCTCCCTCGGTATTGACCCTCTGACAGTGCAGCACTCCCACAGTACTGACACTCTGACAGTGCAGGGCTCCCTCAGTACAGAAACCTCTGACAGTGCAGCACTCCCGCAGTATCGACCCTCTTAAAGTGCAGCTCTCCCTCAGTATTGACCCTCTGACAGTGCAGCACTCCCTCACTACTGACCCTCTAACAGTGCAGCACTCCCTCAGTACTGACCCTCTGACAGTGCAGCACTCACTCATTCCTGACCCTCTGACAGAGCAGCACTCCCTCAGTACTGACCCTCTGACAGTGCAGCACTCCCTCAGTACTGACCCTCTGACTGTGCAGCGCTCCCTCAGTACTGACCCTCTGACAGTGCAGCTCTCCCTCAATCCTGACCCTCAGACAGTTCAGCATTGCCTCAGTACTGACCCTCTGACAGTGCAGCACTCCCTCAGTACTGACCCTCTGACAGTGCAACACTCACTCAGTACTGACCCTCTGACAGTGCACCGCTCCCTCAGTACTGACCCACTGACAGTGCAGCACTCCCTGAGTACTGACCTACTGACAGTGCAGCATTCCCTCAGTACTGACTCTCTGACAGTGCAGCACTCCCTCAGTACTGACCCTCTGACAGTGCAGCACTCCCTCAGCACTGTCCCTCTGTCAGTGCGGCACTCCCTCAGTACCGACCCTCTGACAGTGCAGCGCTCCCTCGGTACTGACCCTCTGACAGTGCAGCACTCCCTCAGTACTGACCCTCTGACAGTGCAGCATTCCCTCAGTACTGACCCTCTGACAGTGCAGGACTCCCTTAGTACTGACCCTCTGACAGGGCAGCACTCCCGCAGTACTGACCTTTTGACAGTGCAGCACTCCCTCAGTACTGACCCTCTGACAGTGCAATACTCACTCAGTACTGACCCTCTGACAGAGCAGCACTGCCTCAGTACTGACCCTCTGACAGTGCAACACTCACTCAGTACTGACCCTTTGACAGAGCAGCGCTCCCTCAGTCCTGACCACTGACAGTGCAGCACTCCCTCAGTACTGACCCTCTGACAGTGCAGCACTCCCTCAGTACTGACCCTCTGACAGTGAAGCGCTCCCTCAGTTCTGACCCTTTGACAGTGCAGCACTCCCTCAGTACTGACCCTCTGACAGTGCAACACTCACTCAGTACTGACCCTCTGACAGAGCACCGCTCCCTCAGTACTGACCCACAGACAGTGCAGCACTCCCTCAGTACTGAACCACTGACAGTGCAGCATTCCCTCAGTACTGACTCTCTGACAGTGCAGCACTCCCTCGGTACTGACCCTCTTACAGTGCAGCACTCCCTCAGCACTGTCCCTCTGACAGTGCGGCACTCCCTCAGTACTGACCCTCTGTCAGTGCAACACTCACTCAGTACTGACCCTTTGACAGAGCAGCGCTCCCTCAGTACTGACCCACTGACAGTGCAGCACTCCCTCAGTACTGACCCTCTGACAGTGCAGCACTCCCTCAGTACTTACCCTCTGACAGTGAAGCGCTCCCTCCGTACTGACCCTTTGACAGTGCAGCACTCCCTCAGTACTGACCCTCTGACAGTGCAACACTCACTCAGTACTGACCCTCTGACAGAGCACCACTCCCTCAGTACTGACCCACTGACAGTGCAGCACTCCCTCAGTACTGACCCACTGACAGTGCAGCATTCCCTCAGTACTGACTCTCTGACAGTGCAGAACTCCCTCAGTACTGACCCTCTGACAGAGCACCGCTCTCTCAGTACTGACCCACTGACAGTGCAGCACTCCCTCAGTACTGACCTACTGACAGTGCAGCATTCCCTCAGTACTGATTCTCAAACAGTGCAGCACTCCCTCAGTACTGACCCTCTGACAGTGCAGCACTCCCTCAGCACTGTCCCTCTGGCAGTGCGGCACTCCCTCAGTACCGACCCTCTGACAGTGCAGCGCTCCCTCGGTACTGACCCTCTGACAGTGTAGCACTCCCTCAGTACTGACCCTCTGACAGTGCAGGACTCCCTTAGTACTGACGCTCTGACAGGGCAGCACTCCCGCAGTACTGACCCTGTGACAGTGCAGCTCTCCCTCAGTACTGACCCACTGACAGTGCAGCACTCCCTCAGTACTGACCCTTTGACAGTGCAACACTCACTCAGTACTGACCCTCTGACAGTGCGGCACTCCCTCATTACCGACCCTCTGACAGTGCAGCGCTCCCTCGGTACTGACCCTCTGAAAGTGCAGCACTCCCTCAGTACTGACCCTCTGACAGTGCAGGACTCCCTCAGTACTGACCATCTGACAGTGCAGCACTCCCGCAGTACTGACCCTCTGACAGTGCAACACTCACTCAGTACTGACCCTCTGACAGAGGAGCGCTCCCTCAGTACTGAACCACTGACAGTGCATCACTCACTCAGTGCTGACCCTTTGACAGTGCAGCATTCCCTCAGTACTGACCCTCTGACAGTGCATCTCTCACCCAGTGCTGACCCTCTGACAGAGCACCGCTCCCTCAGTCCTGACCCACTGACAATGCAGCACTCCCTCAGTACTGACCCACTGACAGTGCAGCACTCCCTCTGCACAGTCCCTCTGACAGTGCGACACTCCCTCAGTACCGACCCTCTGACAGTGCAGCGCTCCCTCGGTATTGACCCTCTGACAGTGCAGCATTCCCTCAGTACTGACCCTCTGACAGTGCATCACTCCCTCAGTACTGACCCTCTGATAATGCAGCATTCCCTCAGTACTGACCCTCTGGCAGTGCAGCACTCCCTCAGTCCTGACCCTCTGACAGTGCAGTTCTCCCTCAGTACTGACCCTCTGACAATGCAGCATTCCCTCAGTACTGACCCTCTGGCAGTGCAGCTCTCCCTCAGTGCTGACCCTCTGACAGTGCAGCACTCCCTCTGCACAGTCCCTCTGACAGTGCAGCACTCCCTCAGTACTGACCCTCTGACAGCGCAGCACTCACTCATTCCTGACCCTCTGACAGAGCAGCACTCCCTCAGTACTGACCCTCTGACAGTGCAACACTCACTCAGTACTGACCCTCTGACAGAGCAGCGCTCCCTCAGTACTGACCCACTGACAGTGCAGCACTCCCTCAGTACTGACGCTCTGACAGTGCAGCACTCCTTCAGTACCGACCCTCTGACAGTGCAGCTCTCCCTCAGTCCTGACCCTCAGACAGTTCAGCATTGCCTCAGTACTGACCCTCTGACAGTGCAGCACTCCCTCAGTACTGACCCTCTGACAGTGCAACACTCACTCAGTACTGACCCTCTGACAGTGCACCGCTCCCTCAGTACTGACCCACTGACAGTGCAGCACTCCCTCAGTACTGACCCTCTGACAGTGCGGCACTCGCTCAGTACTGATCCTCTGACAGTGCAGCACTCCCGCAGTACTGACCCTCTGACAGTGCAGCTCTCCCTCAGTATTGACCCTCTGATATTGCAGCACTCCCTAGTTCTGACCCTCAGTGCAGCATTGCCTCAGTACTGACCCTCTGACAGTGCATCACTCCCTCAGTACTGACCCTCTGATAATGCAGCATTCCCTCAGTACTGACCCTCTGGCAGTGCAGCACTGCCTCAGTCCTGACCCTCTGACAGTGCAGTTCTCCCTCAGTACTGACCCTCTGACAATGCAGCATTCCCTCAGTACTGACCCTCTGGCAGTGCAGCTCTCCCTCAGTGCTGACCCTTTGACAGTGCAGCATTCCCTCAGTACTGACCCTCTGACAGAGGAGCACTCCCTCAGTAGTGACCCTCTGACAGTGAAGCGCTCCCTCAGTACTGACCCTTTGACAGTGCAGCATTCCCTCAGTACTGACCCTCTGACAGTGCATCACTCACTCAGTGGCGGCCCTCTGACAGAGCACCGTTCCCTCAGTACTGACCCACTGACAGTGCAGCATTCCCTCACTACTGACTCTCTGACAGTGCAGCACTCCCTCAGTACTGACCCTCTGACAGTGCAGCACTCCCTCAGCACAGTCTCTCTGACTGTGCGACACTTCCTCAGTACCGACCCTCTGACAGTGCAGCACTCCCGCAGTACTGACCCTCTTACAGTGCAGCTCTCCCCCAGTACTGACCCGCTGACTGTGCAGCACTCCCTCAGTCCTGACCCTCTGACAGTGCAGTTCTCCCTCAGTACTGACCCTCTGACAATGCAGCATTCCCTCAGTACTGACCCTCTGGCAGTGCAGCTCTCCCTCAGTGCTGACCCTCTGACAGTGCAACACTCACTCAGTGCTGACCCTCTGACAGAGCAGCATTCCCTCAGTACTGACCCTCTGACAGTGCATCACTCACCCAGTGCTGACCCTCTGACAGAGCACCGCTCCCTCAGTCCTGACACAGTGACAGTGCAGCATTCCCTCAGTAATGACTCTCTGACAGTGCAGCACTCCCTCAGTACTGACCCACTGACAGTGCAGCATTCCCTCAGTAATGACTCTCTGACAGTGCAGCACTCCCTCAGTACTGACCCTCTGACAGTGCAGCACTCCCTCTGCACAGTCCCTCTGACAGTGCGACACTCCCTCAGTACCGACCCTCTGACAGTGCAGCGCTCCCTCGCTATTGACCCTCTGACAGTGCAGCATTCCCTCAGTACTGACCCTCTGACAGTGCATCACTCCCTCAGTACTGACCCTCTGATAATGCAGCATTCCCTCAGTACTGATCCTCTGACAGTGCAGCACTCCCGCAGTACTGACCCTCTGACAGTGCAGGACTCCCTCAGTACTGATCCTCTGACAGTGCAGCACTCCCGCAGTACTGACCCTCTGACAGTGCAGCTCTCCCTCAGTATTGACCCTCTGACAGTACAGCACTCCCTCTGCACGGACCCTCTGACAGTGCAGCACTCCCTCAGTACTGACCCTCTGACAGTGCATCACTCCCTCAGCACTGACCCTCTGATAATGCAGCATTCCCTCAGTACTGACCCTCTGGCAGTGCAGCACTCCCTCAGTCCTGACCCTCTGACAGTGCAGTTCTCCCTCAGTACTGACCCTCTGACAATGCAGCATTCCCTCAGTACTGACCCTCTGGCAGTGCAGCTCTCCCTCAGTGCTGACCCTCTGACAGTGCAGCATTCCCTCAGTACTGACCCTCTGATATTGCAGCACTCCCTCAGTTCTGACCCTCTGACAACAGCATTCCCTCAGCACTGACCCTCTGACAATGCAGCATTCCCTCAGTACTGACACTCTGGCAGTGCAGCATTCCCTCAGTACTGACCCTCTGACAGTGCAGCTCTCCCTCAGTACTGACCCTCTGACAATGCAGCATTCCCTCAGTACTGACCCTCTGACAGTGCAGCACTCACTCAGTACTGACCCTCTGACAGTGCAACACTCACTCAGTACTGACCCTCTGACAGAGCACCGCTCCCTCAGTACTGAACCACTGACAGTGCAGCACTCCCTCAGTACTGACCTACTGACAGTGCAGCATTCCCTCAGTACTGACTCTCTGACAGTGCAGCGCTCCCTCGGTACTGACCCTCTGACAGTGCTGCACTCCCTCAGTACTGACCCTCTGACAGTGCAGGACTCCCTTAGTACTGACCCTCTGACAGTGCAGCACTCACTCAGTACTGACCCTCTGACAGAGGAGCGCTCCCTCAGTACTGACCCACTGACAGTGCAGCACTCCCTCAGTACTGACCCTCTGACAGTGCAGCACTCCCTCAGTAGTGACCCTCTGACAGTGAAGCGCTCCCTCAGTACTGACCCTTTGACAGTGCAGCATTCCCTCAGTACTGACCCTCTGACAGTGCATCACTCACTCAGTGCCGGCCCTCTGACAGAGCACCGTTCCCTCAGTACTGACCCACTGACAGTGCAGCACTCCCTCAGTACTTACCCACTGACAGTGCAGCATTCCCTCACTACTGACTCTCTGACAGTGCAGCACTCCCTCAGTACTGACCCTCTGACAGTGCAGCACTCCCTCAGCACAGTCTCTCTGACTGTGCGACACTTCCTCAGTACCGACCCTCTGACAGTGCAGCACTCCCGCAGTACTGACCCTCTTACAGTGCAGCTCTCCCCCAGTACTGACCCGCTGACAGTGCAGCACTCCCTCAGTCCTGACCCTCTGACAGTGCAGTTCTCCCTCAGTACTGACCCTCTGACAATGCAGCATTCCCTCAGTACTGACCCTCTGGCAGTGCAGCTCTCCCTCAGTGCTGACCCTCTGACAGTGCAACACTCACTCAGTACTGACCCTCTGACAGAGGAGCGCTCCCTCAGTACTGAACCACTGACAGTGCATCACTCACTCAGTGCTGACCCTTTGACAGTGCAGCATTCCCTCAGTACTGACCCTCTGACAGTGCATCACTCACCCAGTGCTGACCCTCTGACAGAGCACCGCTCCCTCAGTCCTGACCCACTGACAGTGCAGCATTCCCTCAGTAATGACTCTCTGACAGTGCAGCACTCCCTCAGTACTGACCCACTGACAGTGCAGCATTCCCTCAGTAATGACTCTCTGACAGTGCAGCACTCCCTCAGTACTGACCCTCTGACAGTGCAGCACTCCCTCTGCACAGTCCCTCTGACAGTGCGACACTCCCTCAGTACCGACCCTCTGACAGTGCAGCGCTCCCTCGGTATTGACCCTCTGACAGTGCAGCATTCCCTCAGTACTGACCCTCTGACAGTGCATCACTCCCTCAGTACTGACCCTCTGATAATGCAGCATTCCCTCAGTACTGATCCTCTGACAGTGCAGCACTCCCGCAGTACTGACCCTCTGACAGTGCAGGACTCCCTCAGTACTGATCCTCTGACAGTGCAGCACTCCCGCAGTACTGACCCTCTGACAGTGCAGCTCTCCCTCAGTATTGACCCTCTGACAGTACAGCACTCCCTCTGCACGGACCCTCTGACAGTGCAGCACTCCCTCAGTACTGACCCTCTGACAGTGCACCGCTCCCTCAGTACTGACCCTCTGATATTGCAGCACTCCCTAGTTCTGACCCTCAGTGCAGCATTGCCTCAGTACTGACCCTCTGGCAGTGCAGCACTCCCTCAGTCCTGACCCTCTGACAGTGCATCTCTCCCTCAGTGCTGACCCTCTGACAGTGCAGCATTCCCTCAGTACTGACCCTCAGACAGTGCATCACTCACTCAGTGATGACCCTCTGACAGAGCACCGCTCCCTCAGTACTGACCCACTGACAGTGCAGCACTCCCTCAGTACTGACCCACTGACAGTGCAGCATTCCCTCAGTACTGACTCTCTGACAGTGCAGCACTCCCTCAGTACTGACCCTCTGACAGTGCAGCACTCCCTCTGCACTGTCCCTCTGACAGTGCGACACTCCCTCAGTACCGACCCTCTGACAGTGCAGCGCTCCCTCGGTATTGACCCTCTGACAGTGCAGGACTCCCTCAGTACTGAACCCTCTGACAGTGCAGCACTCCCGCAGTATTGACCCTCTTAAAGTGCAGCTCTCCCTCAGTACTGACCCTCTGACAGTGCAGCACTCCCTCAGTACTGACCCTCTAACAGTGCAGCACTCCCTCAGTACTGACCCTCTGACAGCGCAGCACTCATTCATTCCTGACCCTCTGACAGAGCAGCACTCCCTCAGTACTGACCCTCTGACAGTGCATCACTCCCTCAGTACTGACCCTCTGATAATGCAGCATTCCCTCAGGACTGACCCTCTGGCAGTGCAGCACTCCCTCAGTCCTGACCCTCTGACAGTGCAGTTCTCCCTCAGTACTGACCCTCTGACAATGCAGCATTCCCTCAGCACTGACCCTCTGGCAGTGCAGCTCTCCCTCAGTGCTGACCCTCTGACAGTGCAACACTCACTCAGTACTGACCCTCTGACAGCGGAGCGCTCCCTCAGTACTGAACCACTGACAGTGCATCACTCACTCAGTGCTGACCCTTTGACAGTGCAGCATTCCCTCAGTACTGACCCTCTGACAGTGCATCACTCACTCAGTGCTGACCCTCTGACAGAGCACCGCTCCCTCAGTACTGACCCACTGACAGTGCAGCACTCCCTCAGTACTGACCCACTGACAGTGCAGCATTCCCTCAGTACTGACTCTCTGACAGTGCAGCACTCCCTCAGTACTGACCCTCTGACAGTGCAGCACTCCCTCTGCACAGTCCCTCTGACAGTGCGACACTCCCTCAGTACCGACCCTCTGACAGTGCAGCGCTCCCTCGGTATTGACCCTCTGACAGTGCAGCACTCCCACAGTACTGACACTCTGACAGTGCAGGGCTCCCTCAGTACAGAACCCTCTGACAGTGCAGCACTCCCGCAGTATCGACCCTCTTAAAGTGCAGCTCTCCCTCAGTATTGACCCTCTGACAGTGCAGCACTCCCTCACTACTGACCCTCTAACAGTGCAGCACTCCCTCAGTACTGACCCTCTGACAGTGCAGCACTCACTCATTCCTGACCCTCTGACAGAGCAGCACTCCCTCAGTACTGACCCTCTGACAGTGCAGCACTCCCTCAGTACTGACCCTCTGACTGTGCAGCGCTCCCTCAGTACTGACCCTCTGACAGTGCAGCTCTCCCTCAATCCTGACCCTCAGACAGTTCAGCATTGCCTCAGTACTGACCCTCTGACAGTGCAGCACTCCCTCAGTACTGACCCTCTGACAGTGCAACACTCACTCAGTACTGACCCTCTGACAGTGCACCGCTCCCTCAGTACTGACCCACTGACAGTGCAGCACTCCCTGAGTACTGACCTACTGACAGTGCAGCATTCCCTCAGTACTGACTCTCTGACAGTGCAGCACTCCCTCAGTACTGACCCTCTGACAGTGCAGCACTCCCTCAGCACTGTCCCTCTGTCAGTGCGGCACTCCCTCAGTACCGACCCTCTGACAGTGCAGCGCTCCCTCGGTACTGACCCTCTGACAGTGCAGCACTCCCTCAGTACTGACCCTCTGACAGTGCAGCATTCCCTCAGTACTGACCCTCTGACAGTGCAGGACTCCCTTAGTACTGACCCTCTGACAGGGCAGCACTCCCGCAGTACTGACCTTTTGACAGTGCAGCACTCCCTCAGTACTGACCCTCTGACAGTGCAATACTCACTCAGTACTGACCCTCTGACAGAGCAGCACTGCCTCAGTACTGACCCTCTGACAGTGCAACACTCACTCAGTACTGACCCTTTGACAGAGCAGCGCTCCCTCAGTCCTGACCACTGACAGTGCAGCACTCCCTCAGTACTGACCCTCTGACAGTGCAGCACTCCCTCAGTACTGACCCTCTGACAGTGAAGCGCTCCCTCAGTTCTGACCCTTTGACAGTGCAGCACTCCCTCAGTACTGACCCTCTG
The DNA here is from genome assembly GCF_047496885.1 of Scyliorhinus torazame. NCBI lineage: Eukaryota > Metazoa > Chordata > Chondrichthyes > Carcharhiniformes > Scyliorhinidae > Scyliorhinus > Scyliorhinus torazame. The sequence continues at coordinate 15,084,118 of NC_092708.1, forward strand.
ACAGTGCAACACTCACTCAGTACTGACCCTCTGACAGAGCACCGCTCCCTCAGTACTGACCCACAGACAGTGCAGCACTCCCTCAGTACTGAACCACTGACAGTGCAGCATTCCCTCAGTACTGACTCTCTGACAGTGCAGCACTCCCTCGGTACTGACCCTCTTACAGTGCAGCACTCCCTCAGCACTGTCCCTCTGACAGTGCGGCACTCCCTCAGTACTGACCCTCTGTCAGTGCAACACTCACTCAGTACTGACCCTTTGACAGAGCAGCGCTCCCTCAGTACTGACCCACTGACAGTGCAGCACTCCCTCAGTACTGACCCTCTGACAGTGCAGCACTCCCTCAGTACTTACCCTCTGACAGTGAAGCGCTCCCTCCGTACTGACCCTTTGACAGTGCAGCACTCCCTCAGTACTGACCCTCTGACAGTGCAACACTCACTCAGTACTGACCCTCTGACAGAGCACCACTCCCTCAGTACTGACCCACTGACAGTGCAGCACTCCCTCAGTACTGACCCACTGACAGTGCAGCATTCCCTCAGTACTGACTCTCTGACAGTGCAGAACTCCCTCAGTACTGACCCTCTGACAGAGCACCGCTCTCTCAGTACTGACCCACTGACAGTGCAGCACTCCCTCAGTACTGACCTACTGACAGTGCAGCATTCCCTCAGTACTGATTCTCAAACAGTGCAGCACTCCCTCAGTACTGACCCTCTGACAGTGCAGCACTCCCTCAGCACTGTCCCTCTGGCAGTGCGGCACTCCCTCAGTACCGATCCTCTGACAGTGCAGCGCTCCCTCGGTACTGACCCTCTGACAGTGTAGCACTCCCTCAGTACTGACCCTCTGACAGTGCAGGACTCCCTTAGTACTGACGCTCTGACAGGGCAGCACTCCCGCAGTACTGACCCTCTGACAGTGCAGCTCTCCCTCAGTACTGACCCACTGACAGTGCAGCACTCCCTCAGTACTGACCCTTTGACAGTGCAGCACTCCCTCAGTACTGACCCTCTGACAGTGCAACACTCACTCAGTACTGACCCTCTGACAGTGCGGCACTCCCTCAGTACCGACCCTCTGACAGTGCAGCGCTCCCTCGGTACTGACCCTCTGAAAGTGCAGCACTCCCTCAGTACTGACCCTCTGACAGTGCAGGACTCCCTCAGTACTGACCATCTGACAGTGCAGCACTCCCGCAGTACTGACCCTCTGACAGTGCAGCTCTCCCTCAGTATTGACCCTCTGACAGTGCAGCACTCCCTCAGTTCTGACCCTCTGACAGTGCAGCATTCTCTGAGTACTGACCCTCTGACAGTGCATCACTCCCTCAGTACTGACCCTCTGATAATGCAGCATTCCCTCATTACTGACCCTCTGGCAGTGCAGCACTCCCTCAGTCCTGACCCTCTGACAGTGCAGCTCTCCCTCAGTACTGACCCTCTGACAATGCAGCATTCCCTCAGTGCTGACCCTCTGACAGTGCAACACTCACTCAGTACTGACCCTCTGACAGAGGAGCGCTCCCTCAGTACTGACCCACTGACAGTGCAGCACTCCCTCAGTGCTGACCCTCTGACAGTGAAGCGCTCCCTCAGTACTGACCCTTTGACAGTGCAGCATTCCCTCAGTACTGACCCTCTAACAGTGCATCACTCACTCAGTGCTGACCCTCTGACAGAGCACCGCTCCCTCAGTACTGACCCACTGACAGTGCAGCGCTCCCTCAGTACTGACCCTTTTACAGTGCAGCATTCCCTCAGTACTGACCCTCTGACAGTGCATCACTCACTCAGTGCCGGCCCTCTGACAGAGCACCGCTCCCACAGTACTGACCCACTGACAGTGCAGCACTCCCTCAGTACTTACCCACTGACAGTGCAGCATTCCCTCACTACTGACTCTTTGACAGTGCAGCACTCCCTCAGTACTGACCCTCTGACAGTGCAGCACTCCCTCAGCACAGTCCCTCTGACAGTGCAGCTCTCCCTCAGTACTGACCCTCTGACAATGCAGCATTCCCTCAGTACTGACCCTCTGGCAGTGCAGCTCTCCCTCAGTACTGACCCTCAGACAGTGCAGCATTCCCTCAGTACTGACCCTCTGACAGTGCAGCACTCACTCAGTACTGACCCTCTTGCAGTGCAACACTCACTCAGTACTGACCCTCTGACAGAGCACCGCCCCCTCAGTACTGAACCACTGACAGTGCAGCACTCCCTCAGTACTGACCTACTGACAGTGCAGCATTCCCTCAGTACTGACTCTCTGACAGTGCAGCGCTCCCTCGGTACTGACCCTCTGACAGTGCAGCGCTCCCTCGGTACTGACCCTCTGACAGTGCAGCACTCCCTCAGTACTGACCCTCTGACAGTGCAGGACTCCCTTAGTACTGACCCTCTGACAGGGCAGCACTCCCGCAGTACTGACCCTCTGACAGTGCAGCACTCCCTCAGTACTGACCCTCTGACAGTGCAGGACTCCCTCAGTACTGACCCTCTGACAGTGCAGCACTCCCGCAGTACTGACCCTCTGACAGTGCATCTCTCCCTCAGTATTGACCCTCTGACAGTACAGCACTCCCTCTGTACTGACCCTCTGACAGTGCAGCACTCCCTCAGTACTGACCCTCTGACAGTGCAGCATTCCCTCAGTCCTGACCCTCTGACAGTGCATCACTCCCTCAGTACTGACCCTCTGATAATGCAGCATTCCCTCAGTACTGACCCTCTGGCAGTGCAGCTCTCCCTCAGTGCTGACCCTCTGACAGTGCAACACTCACTCAGTACTGACCTTCTGACAGAGGAGCGCTCCCTCAGTACTGACCCACTGACAGTGCATCACTCACTCAGTGCTGACCCTTTGACAGTGCAGCATTCCCTCAGTACTGACCCTCTGACAGTGCATCACTCACTCAGTGCTGACCCTCTGACAGAGCACCGCTCCCTCAGTACTGACCCACTGACAGTGCAGCATTCCCTCAGTACTGACCCTCTGACAGTGCATCACTCCCTCAGTACTGACCCTCTGATAATGCAGCATTCCCTCAGTTCTGACCCCCTGGCAGTGCAGCACTCCCTCAGTCCTGACCCTCTGACAGTGCAGCTCTCCCTCAGTACTGACCCTCTGACAATGCAGCATTCCCTCAGTACTGACCGTCTGGCAGTGCAGCTCTCCCTCAGTGCTGACCCTCTGACAGTGCAACACTCACTCAGTACTGACCCTCTGACAGAGGAGCGCTCCCTCAGTACTGACCCACTGACAGTGCAGCACTCCCTCAGTGCTGACCCTCTGACAGTGAAGCGCTCCCTCAGTACTGACCCTTTGACAGTGCAGCATTCCCTCAGTACTGACCCTCTGACAGTGCATCACTCACTCAGTGCCGGCCCTCTGACAGAGCACCGCTCCCTCAGTACTGACCCACTGACAGTGCAGCACTCCCTCAGTACTTACCCACTGACAGTGCAGCATTCCCTCACTACTGACTCTCTGACAGTGCAGCACTCCCTCAGTACTGACCCTCTGACAGTGCAGCACTCCCTCAGCACAGTCCCTCTGACTGTGCGACACTCCCTCAGTACCGACCCTCTGACAGTGCAGCTCTCCCTCAGTACTGACCCTCTGACAATGCAGCATTCCCTCAGTACTGACCCTCTGGCAGTGCAGCTCTCCCTCAGTACTGACCCTCAGACAGTGCAGCATTCCCTCAGTACTGACCCTCTGACAGTGCAGCACTCACTCAGTACTGACCCTCTTGCAGTGCAACACTCACTCAGTACTGACCCTCTGACAGAGCACCGCTCCCTCAGTACTGAACCACTGACAGTGCAGCACTCCCTCAGTACTGACCTACTGAGAGTGCAGCATTCCCTCAGTACTGACTCTCTGACAGTGCAGCGCTCCCTCGGTACTGACCCTCTGACAGTGAAGCGCTCCCTCAGTACTGACTCTTTGACAGTGCAGCACTCCCTCAGTACTGACTCCCTGACAGTGCAACACTCACTCAGTACTGACCCTCTGACAGAGCACCGCTCCCTCAGTACTGACCCACAGACAGTGCAGCACTCCCTCAGTACTGAACCACTGACAGTGCAGCATTCCCTCAGTACTGACTCTCTGACAGTGCAGCACTCCCTTAGTACTGACCCTCTGACAGTGCAGCACTCCCGCAGTACTGACCCACTTACAGTGCAGCTCTCCCTCAGTACTGACCCTCTGACAGTGCAGCACTCCCTCAGTACTAATCCTCTGACAGTGCAACACTCACTCAGTACTGACCCTCTGACAGAGCAGCGCTCCCTCAGTATTGACCCACTGACAGTGCAGCACTCCCTCAGTACTGACCCTCTGACAGTGCAGCACTCACTCAGTCCTGACCCTCTGACAGAGCAGCACTCCCTCAGTACTGACCCTCTGACAGTGCAACACTCACTCAGTACTGACCTTCTGACAGAGCAGCGCTCCCTCAGTACTGACCCACTGACAGTGCAGCACTCCCTCACTTCTGATGCTCTGACAGTGCAGCACTCCCTCAGTACTGACCCTCTGACAGTGAAGCGCTCCCTCAGTCCTGACCCTTTGATAGTGCAGCACTCCCTCAGTACTGACCCTCTGACAGTGCAACATTCATTCAGTACTGACCCTCTGACAGAGCACCGCTCCCTCAGTACTGACCCACTGACAGTGCAACACTCCCTCAGTACTGACCCACTGACAGTGCAGCATTCCCTCAGTACTGACTCTCTGACAGTGCAGCACTCCCTCAGTACTGACCCTCTGACAGTGCAGCGCTCCCTCGGTACTGACCCTCTGACAGTGCAGCACTCCCTCAGTACTGACCCTCTGACAGTGCAGGACTCCCTCAGTACTGACCCTCTGACAGTGCAGCACTCCCGCAGTACTGACCCTCTGACAGTGCACCTCTCCCTCAGTACTGACCCTCTGACAGTGCAGCACTCCCTCAGTTCTGACCCTCTGACAGTGCAGCACTCCCTCAGTACTGACCCTCTGACAGTGCAGCATTCCCTCAGTACTGACCCTCTGACAGTGCAGCACTCCCTCAGTACTGACCCTCTGACAATGCAGCATTCCCTCAGTACTGACCCTCTGGCAGTGCAGCATTCCCTCGGTACTGACCCTCTGACAGTGCAGCTCTCCCTCAGTACTGACCCTCTGACAATGCAGCATTCCCTCAGTACTGACCCTCTGGCAGTGCAGCTCTCTCTCAGTGCTGACCCTCTGACAGTGCAGCTCTCCCTCAGTCCTGACCCTCAGACAGTTCAGCATTGCCTCAGTACTGACCCTCTGACAGTGCAGCACTCCCTCAGTACTGACCCTCTGACAGTGCAACACTCACTCAGTTCTGACTCTCTGACAGTGCACCGCTCCCTCAGTACTGACCCACTGACAGTGCAGCACTCCCTCAGTACTGACCTACTGACAGTGCAGCATTCCCTCAGTACTGACTCTCTGACAGTGCAGCACTCCCTCAGTACTGACCCTCTGACAGTGCAGCACTCCCTCAGCACTGTCCCTCTGTCAGTGCGGCACTCCCTCAGTACCGACCCTCTGACAGTGCAGCACTCCCTCAGTACTGTCCCTCTGACAGTGCAGCGCTCACTCAGTACTGACCCTTTGACAGTGCAGCGCTCCCTCAGTACTGACCCACTGACAGAGCAGCACTCCCTCAGTACTGACCCTCTGACAGTGCAACACTCACTCAGTACTGACCCTTTGACAGAGCAGCGCTTCCTCAGTACTGACCCACTGACAGTGCAGCACTCCCTCAGTACTGACCCTCTGACAGTGCTGCACTCCCTCAGTACTGACCCTCTGACAGTGAAGCGCTCCCTCAGTACTGACTCTTTGACAGTGCAGCACTCCCTCAGTACTGACCCCCTGACAGTGCAACACTCACTCAGTACTGACCCTCTGACAGAGCACTGCTCCCTCAGTACTGACCCACAGACAGTGCAGCACTCCCTCAGTACTGAACCACTGACAGTGCAGCATTCCCTCAGTACTGACTCTCTGACAGTGCAGCACTCCCTTAGTACTGACCCTCTGACAGTGCAGCACTCCCGCAGTACTGACCCTCTTACAGTGCAGCTCTCCCTCAGTACTGACCCTCTGACAGTGCAGTACTCCCTCAGTACTGACCCTCTGACAGTGCAGCACTCTCTCAGTACTGATCCTCTGACAGTGCAACACTCACTCAGTACTGACCCTCTGACAGAGCAGTGCTCCCTCAGTATTGACCCACTGACAGTGCAGCACTCCCTCAGTACTGACCCTCTGACAGTGCAGCACTCACTCAGTCCTGACCCTCAGACAGAGCAGCACTCCCTCAGTACTGACCCTCTGACAGTGTAACACTCACTCAGTACTGACCTTCTGACAGAGCAGCGCTCCCTCAGTACTGACCCACTGACAGTGCAGCACTCCCTCAGTACTGACGCTCTGACAGTGCAGCTCTCCCTCAGTACTGACCCTCTGACAGTGAAGCGCTCCCTCAGTCCTGACCCTTTGATAGTGCAGCACTCCCTCAGTACTGACCCTCTGACAGTGCAACATTCACTCAGTACTGACCCTCTGACAGAGCACCGCTCCCTCGGTACTGACCCTCTGACAGTGCAGCACTCCCTCAGTACTGACCCTCTGACAGTGCAGGACTCCCTCAGTACTGACCCTCTGACAGTGCAACACTCCCGCAGTATTGACCCTCCGACAGTGCAGCTCTCCCTCAGTACTGACCCTCTGACAGTGCAGCACTCCCTCAGTACTGACCCTCTGACAGTGCAGCACTCCCTCAGTACTGACCCTCTGACAGTGCAGCATTCCCTCAGTACTGACCCTCTGATATTGCACCACTCCCTCAGTTCTGACCCTCTGACAATGCAGCACTCCCTCAGTACTGACCCTCTGACAATGCAGCATTCCCTCAGTACTGACCCTCTGGCAGTGCAGCATTCCCTCGGTACTGACCCTCTGACAGTGCAGCTCTCCCTCAGTCCTGACCCTCAGACAGTTCAGCATTGCCTCAGTACTGACCCTCTGACAGTGCAGCACTCCCTCAGTACTGACCTACTGACAGTGCAGCATTCCCTCAGTACTGACTCTCTGACAGTGCAGCACTCCCTCAGTACTGACCCTCTGACAGTGCAGCACTCCCTCAGCACTGTCCCTCTGTCAGTGCGGCACTCCCTCAGTACCGACCCTCTGACAGTGCAGCACTCCCTCAGTACTGACCCTCTGACAGTGCAGCGCTCCCTCAGTACTGACCCTTTGACAGTGCAGCGCTCCCTCAGTACTGACCCACTGACAGTGGAGCACTCCCTCAGTACTGACCCTCTGACAGTGCAGCACTCCCTCAGTACTGACCCTCTGACAGTGCAGCACTCCCTCAGTACTGACCCTCTGACAGAGCAGCAATCCCTCAGTACTGACCCTCTAACAATGCAGCAATCCCTCAGTGCTGACCCTCTGACAGTGAAGCGCTCCCTCAGTACTGACCCTTTGACAGTGCAGCACTCCCTCAGTACTGACCCTCTGACAGTGCAACACTCACTCAGTACTGACCCTCTGACAGAGCACCGCTCCGTCAGTACTGACCCACTGACAGTGCAGCACTCCCTCAGTACTGAACCACTGACAGTGCAGCATTCCCTCAGTACTGACTTTCTGACAGTGCAGCACTCCCTCAGTACTGACCCTCTGACAGTGCAGCACTCCCTCAGCACTGTCCCTCTGACATTGCGGCACTCCGTCAGTGCTGACCCTCTGACAGTGCAACACTCACTCAGTACTGACCCTTTGACAGAGCAGCGCTCCCTCAGTACTGACCCACTGACAGTGCAGCACTCCCTCAGTACTGACCCTCTGACAGTGCAGCACTCTGTCAGTACTGACCGTCTGACAGTGAAGCGCTCCCTCAGTACTGACCCTTTCACAGTGCAGCACTCCCTCAGTACTGACCCTCCGGCAGTGCAACACTCACTCAGTACTGACCCTCTGACAGAGCACCGCTCCCTCAGTACTGACCCACTGACAGTGCAGCACTCCCTCAGTACTGACCCCCTGACAGTGAAGCGCTCCCTCAGTACTGACCCTTTGACAGTGCAGCACTCCCTCAGTACTGACCCTCTGATAATGCAGCATTCCCACAGCACTGACCCTCTGACAGAGCACCGCACCCTCAGTACTGACCCTCTGACAGAGCACCGCTCCCTCAGTACTGACCCACTGACAGTGGAGCACTCCCTCAGTACTGACCCACTGACAGTGCAGCATTCCCTCAGTACTGACTCTCTGACAGTGCAGCACTCCCTCAGTACTGACCCTCTGACAGTGCAGCGCTCCCTCGGTACTGACCCTCTGACAGTGCAGCACTCCCTCAGTACTGACCCTCTGACAGTGCAGGACTCCCTCAGTACTGACCCTCTGACAGTGCAGCATTCCCTCAGTACTGACCCTCTGACAGTGCAGCACTCCCTCAGTACTGACCCTCTGACAGTGCAGCACTCCCGCAGTATTGACCCTCCGACAGTGCAGCTCTCCCTCAGTACTGACCCTCTGACAGTGCAGCATTCCCTCAGTACTGACCCTCTAACAGTGCAGCACTCCCTCAGTACTGACCCTCTGACAGTGCAGCATTCCCTCAGTACTGACCCTCTGATATTGCACCACTCCCTCAGTTCTGACCCTCTGACAGTGCAGCACTCCCTCAGTACTGACCCTTTGACAATGCAGCATTCCCTCAGTACTGACCCTCTGGCAGTGCAGCATTCCCTCGGTACTGACCCTCTGATAGTGCAGCTCTCCCTCAGTACTGACCCTCTGACAGTGCAGCGCTCCCTCAGTACTGACCCTCTGACAGTGCAGCTCTCTCTCAGTGCTGACCCTCTGACAGTGCAGCTCTCACTCAGTCCTGACCCTCAGACAGTTCAGCATTGCCTCAGTACTGACCCTCTGACAGTGCAGCACTCCCTCAATACTAACCCTCTGACCGTGCAGCACTCCCTCAGTACTGACCCTCTGACAGTGCAGCACTCCCTCAATACTAACCCTCTGACCGTGCAGCACTCCCTCAGTCCTGACCCACTGACAGTGCAACATTCCCTCAGTACCGACCCTCTGATAGTGCAGCACTCCCTCAGTACTGACCCCCTGACAGTGCAGTGCTCCCTCAGTACTGACCCTCTGACAGTGCAGCACTCTGTCAGTACTGACCGTCTGACAGTGCAGCGCTCCCTCAGTACTGACCCTCTGACAGTGCAGCACTCCCTCAGTACTGACCCACTGACAGTGGAGCACTCCCTCAGTACTGACCCTCTGACAGTGCAGCACTCCCTCAGTACTGACCCTCTGACTGTGAAGCGCTCCCTCAGTACTGACCCTTTGACAGTGCAGCACTCCCTCAGTACTGACCCTCTGACAGTGCAACACACACTCAGTACTGACCCTCTGACAGAGCACCGCTCCGTCAGTACTGACCCACTGACAGTGCAGCACTCCCTCAGTACTGACTTTCTGACAGTGCAGCACTCCCTCAGTACTGACCCTCTGACAGTGCAGCACTCCCTCAGTACTGACCCACTGACAGTGCAGCACTCCCTCAGTACTGACTTTCTGACAGTGCACCGCTCCCTCAGTACTGAACCACTGACAGTGCAGCATTCCCTCAGTACTGACTTTCTGACAGTGCAGCACTCCCTCAGTACTGACCCTCTGACAGTGCAGCACTCCCTCAGTACTGACCCTCTGACAATGCAGCATTCCCTCAGTACTGACCCTCTGGCAGTGCAGCATTCCCTCGGTACTGACCCTCTTACAGTGCAGCATTCCCTCGGTACTGACCCTCTGACAGTGCAGCTCTCCCTCAGTACTGACCCTCTGGCAGTGCAGCTCTCCCTCAGTCCTGACCCTCAGACAGTTCAGCAATGCCTCAGTACTGACCCTCTGACAGTGCAGCACTCCCTCAGTACTGACCTACTGACAGTGCAGCATTCCCTCAGTACTGACTCTCTGACAGTGCAGCACTCCCTCAGTACTGACCCTCTGACAGTGCAGCACTCCCTCAGCACTGTCCCTCTGTCAGTGCGGCACTCCCTCAGTACCGACCCTGTGACAGTGCAGCACTCCCTCAGTACTGACCCTCTGACAGTGCAGCGCTCCCTCAGTACTGACCGTTTGACAGTGCAGCACTCCCTCAGTACTGACCCACTGACAGTGGAGCACTCCCTCAGTACTGACCCTCTGACAGTGCAGCACTCCCTCAGTACTGACCCTCTGACAGTGAAGCGCTCCCTCAGTACTGACCCTTTGACAGTGCAGCACTCCCTCAGTACTGACCCTCTGACAGAGCACCGCTCCGTCAGTACTGACCCACTGACAGTGCAGCACTCCCTCAGTACTGAACCACTGACAGTGCAGCACTCCCTCAGTACTGACCCTTTGACAGTGCAACACTCACTCAGTACTGACCCTCTGACAGAGCACCGCTCCGTCAGTACTGACCCACTGACAGTGCAGCACTCCCTCAGTACTGAACCACTGACAGTGCAGCATTCCCTCAGTACTGACTTTCTGACAGTGCAGCACTCCCTCAGTACTGACCCTCTGACAGTGCAGCGCTCCCTCAGCACTGTCCCTCTGACATTGCGGCACTCCGTCAGTGCTGACCCTCTGACAGTGCAACACTCACTCAGTACTGACCCTTTGACAGAGCAGCGCTCCCTCAGTACTGACCCACTGACAGTGCAGCACTCCCTCAGTACTGACCCTCTGACAGTGCAGCACTCTGTCAGTACTGACCGTCTGACAGTGAAGCGCTCCCTCAGTACTGACCCTTTCACAGTGCAGCACTCCCTCAGTACTGACCCTCCGGCAGTGCAACACTCACTCAGTACTGACCCTCTGACAGAGCACCGCTCCCTCAGTACTGACCCACTGACAGTGCAGCACTCCCTCAGTACTGACCCCCTGACAGTGAAGCGCTCCCTCAGTACTGACCCTTTGACAGTGCAGCACTCCCTCAGTACCGACGCTCTGATAATGCAGCATTCCCTCAGCACTGACCCTCTGACAGAGCACCGCACCCTCAGTACTGACCCTCTGACAGAGCATCGCTCCCTCAGTACTGACCCACTGACAGTGGAGCACTCCCTCAGTACTGACCCACTGACAGTGCAGCATTCCCTCAGTACTGACTCTCTTACAGTGCAGCACTCCCTCAGTACTGACCCTCTGACAGTGCAGCGCTCCCTCGGTACTGACCCTCTGACAGTGCAGCACTCCCTCAGTACTGACCCTCTGACAGTGCAGGACTCCCTAAGTACTGACCCTCTGACAGTGCAGCACTCCCGCAGTATTGACCCTCCGACAGTGCAGCTCTCCCTCAGTACTGACCCTCTGACAGTGCAGCATTCCCTCAGTACTGACCCTCTGACAGTGCAGCACTCCCTCAGTACTGACCCTCTGACAGTGCAGCACACCCGCAGTATTGACCCTCCGACAGTGCAGCTCTCCCTCAGTACTGACCCTCTGACAGTGCAGCATTCCCTCAGTACTGACCCTCTGATATTGCACCACTCCCTCAGTACTGACCCTCTGACAATGCCGCATTCCCTCAGTACTGACCCTCTGACAGTGCAGCATTCCCTCAGTACTGACCCTCTGACAGTGCAGCACTTCCTCAGTACTGACCCTCTAACAGTGCAGCACTCCCTCATTACTGACCCTCTGACAGTGCAGCACTCCCTCAGTACTGACTCTCTGACAGTGCAGCACTCCCTCAGTACTGACCCTCTAACAGTGCAGCACTCCCTCAGTACTGACCCTCTGACAGTGCAGCACTCCCTCAGTACGGACCCTCTAATAGTGCAGCACTCCCTCAGTACTGACCCTCTGACAGTGCAGCACTCCCTCAGTACTGACCCTCTGACAGTGCAGCACTCTGTCAGTACTGACCGTCTGACAGTGAAGCGCTCCCTCAGTACTGACCCTTTCACAGTGCAGCACTCCCTCAGTACTGACCCTCTGACAGTGCAGCACTCCCTCAGTACTGACCCTCTGACAGTGCAGCACTCCCTCAGTACTGACCCTCTGACAGTGCAGCACTCCCTCAGAACTGTCCCTCTGACAGTGCGGCACTCCCTCAGTACTGACCCTCTGACAGTGCAACATTCCCTCAGTACTGACTCTCTGACAGTGCAGCACTCCCTCAGCACTGTCCCTCTGTCAGTGCGGCACTCCCTCAGTACCGACCCTCTGACAGTGCAGCACTCCCTCAGTACTGACCCTCTGACAGTGCAGCACTCCCTCAGTACTGACCCTCTGACAGTGCAGCACTCCCTCAGTACTGACCCTCTGACAGTGCAGCACTCCCTCAGTACTGACCCTCTGACAGTGCAGCACTCCCTCAGTACTGACCCTCTGACAGTGAAGCTCTCCCTCAGTACTGACCCTTTGACAGTGCAGCACTCCCTCAGTACTGACCCTCTGACAGTGCAACACTCACTCAGTACTGACCCTCTGACAGAGCACCGCTCCCTCAGTACTGACCCACTGACAGTGCAGCACTCCCTCAGTACTGAACCACTGAGAGTGCAGCATTCCCTCAGTACTGACTTTCTGACAGTGCAGCGCTCCCTCGGTACTGACCCTCTGACAGTGCAGCACTCCCACAGTACTGACCCTCTGACAGTGCAGGACTCCCTCAGTACTGACCCTCTGACAGTGCAGCACTCCCGCAGTATTGGCCCTCTGACAGTGCAGCTCTCCCTCAGTATTGACCCTCTGACAGTGCAGGACTCCCTCAGTACTGACCCTCTGACAGTGCAGCGATCCCTCAGTACTGACCCTCTGACAGTGCAGCACTCCCTCAGAACTGACCCTCTGACAGTGCGGCACTCCCTCAGTACTGACCCTCTGACAGTGCAGCACTCTGTCAGTACTGACCGTCTGACAGTGCAGCACTCCCTCAGTACTGACCCTCTGACAGTGCGGCACTCCCTCAGAACTGACCCTCTGACCGTGCAGCTCTCCCTCAGTACTGACCCTCTGACAGTGCAGCACTCCCTCAGTACTGACCCTCTGACAGTGCAGCACTCCCTCAGTACTGACCCTCTGACAGTGCAGCACTCCCTCAGAACTGACCCTCTGACAGTGCGGCACTCCCTCAGTACTGACCCTCTGACAGTGCAGCACTCTGTCAGTACTGACCGTCTGACAGTGCAGCACTCCCTCAGTACTGACCCTCTGACAATGCCGCATTCCCTCAGTACTGACCGTCTGACAGTGCAGCACTCCTTCAGTACTGACCCTCTGACAGTGCAGCACTCTGTCAGTACTGACCGTCTGACAGTGAAGCGCTCCCTCAGTACTGACTCTCTGACAGTGCAGCACTCCCTCAGTACTGACCCTCTGACAGTGCAGCACTCCCTCAGCACTGTCCCTCTGTCAGTGCGGCACTCCCTCAGTACTGACCCTCTGACAGTGCAGCTCTCTCTCAGTGCTGACCCTCTGACAGTGCAGCATTCCCTCAGTACTGACCCTCTGACAGTGCAGTTCTCCCTCAGTCCTGACCCTCAGACAGTTCAGCATTGCCTCAGTACTGACCCTCTGACAGTGCAGCACTCCCTCAGTACTGACCTACTGACAGTGCAGCATTCCCTCAGTACTGACTCTCTGACAGTGCAGCACTCCCTCAGTACTGACCCTCTGACAGTGCAGCACTCCCTCAGCACTGTCCCTCTGTCAGTGCGGCACTCCCTCAGTACCGACCCTCTGACAGTGCAGCACTCCCTCAGTACTGACCCTCTGACAGTGCAGCGCTCCCTCAGTACTGACCCTTTGACAGTGCAGCGCTCCCTCAGTACTGACCCACTGACAGTGGAGCACTCCCTCAGTACTGACCCTCTGACAGTGCAGCACTCCCTCAGTACTGACCCTCTGACAGTGAAGCGCTCCCTCAGTACTGACCCTTTGACAGTGCAGCACTCCCTCAGTACTGACCCTCTGACAGTGCAACACTCACTCAGTACTGACCCTCTGACAGAGCACCGCTCCGTCAGTACTGACCCACTGACAGTGCAGCACTCCCTCAGTACTGAACCACTGACAGTGCAGCATTCCCTCAGTACTGACCCTCTGACAGTGCAGCACTCCCTCAGCACTGTCCCTCTGATATTGCGGCACTCCGTCAGTGCTGACCCTCTGACAGTGCAACACTCACTCAGTACTGACCCTTTGACAGAGCAGCGCTCCCTCAGTACTGACCCACTGACAGTGCAGCACTCCCTCAGTACTGACCCTCTGACAGTGCAGCACTCTGTCAGTACTGACCGTCTGACAGTGAAGCGCTCCCTCAGTACTGACCCTTTCACAGTGCAGCACTCCCTCAGTACTGACCCTCCGGCAGTGCAACACTCACTCAGTACTGACCCTCTGACAGAGCACCGCTCCCTCAGTACTGACCCACTGACAGTGCAGCACTCCCTCAGTACTGACCCCCTGACAGTGCAGCACTCCCTCAGTACTGACCCTCTGACAGTGCAGCATTCCCTCAGCACTGACCCTCTGACAGAGCACCGCACCCTCAGTACTGACCCTCTGACAGAGCACCGCTCCCTCAGTACTGACCCACTGACAGTGGAGCACTCCCTCAGTACTGACCCACTGACAGTGCAGCATTCCCTCAGTACTGACTCTCTGACAGTGCAGCACTCCCTCAGTACTGACCCTCTGACAGTGCAGCGCTCCCTCGGTACTGACCCTCTGACAGTGCAGCACTCCCTCAGTACTGACCCTCTGACAGTGCAGGACTCCCTCAGTACTGACCCTCTGACAGTGCAGCACTCCCGCAGTATTGACCCTCCGACAGTGCAGCTCTCCCTCAGTACTGACCCTCTGACAGTGCAGCATTCCCTCAGTACTGACCCTCTGACAGTGCAGCACTCCCTCAGTACTGACCCTCTGACAGTGCAGCACTCCCGCAGTATTGACCCTCCGACAGTGCAGCTCTCCCTCAGTACTGACCCTCTGACAGTGCAGCATTCCCTCAGTACTGACCCTCTAACAGTGCAGCACTCCCTCAGTACTGACCCTCTGACAGTGCAGCATTCCCTCAGTACTGACCCTCTGATATTGCACCACTCCCTCAGTTCTGACCCTCTGACAGTGCAGCACTCCCTCAGTACTGACCCTTTGACAATGCAGCATTCCCTCAGTACTGACCCTCTGGCAGTGCAGCATTCCCTCGGTACTGACCCTCTGACAGTGCAGCTCTCTCTCAGTGCTGACCCTCTGACAGTTCAGCTCTCACTCAGTCCTGACCCTCAGACAGTGCAACATTCCCTCAGTACTGACTCTCTGACAGTGCAGCACTCCCTCAGCACTGTCCCTCTGTCAGTGCGGCACTCCCTCAGTACCGACCCTCTGACAGTGCAGCACTCCCTCAGTACTGACCCTCTGACAGTGCAGTGCTCCCTCAGTACTGACCCACTGACAGTGGAACACTCCCTCAGTACTGACCCTCTGACAGTGCAGCACTCCCTCAGTACTGACCCTCTGACAGTGCAGCACTCCCTCAGTACTGACCCTCTGACAGTGAAGCGCTCCCTCAGTACTGACCCTTTGACAGTGCAGCACTCCCTCAGTACTGACCCTCTGACAGTGCAACACTCACTCAGTACTGACCCTCTGACAGAGCACCGCTCCCTCAGTACTGACCCACTGACAGTGCAGCACTCCCTCAGTACTGAACCACTGAGAGTGCAGCATTCCCTCAGTACTGACTTTCTGACAGTGCAGCGCTCCCTCGGTACTGACCCTCTGACAGTGCAGCACTCCCACAGTACTGACCCTCTGACAGTGCAGGACTCCCTCAGTACTGACCCTCTGACAGTGCAGCACTCCCGCAGTATTGGCCCTCTGACAGTGCAGCTCTCCCTCAGTATTGACCCTCTGACAGTACAGCAGTCCCTCAGTATTGACCCTCTGACAGTGCAGGACTCCCTCAGTACTGACCCTCTGACAGTGCAGCACTCCCGCAGTACTGACCCTCTGACAGTGCAGCTCTCCCTCAGTACTGACCCTCTGACAGTGCAGCACTCCCTCAGTACTGACCCTCTGACAGTGCAGCACTCCCTCAGTACTGACTCTCTGACAGTGCAGCATTCCCTCAGTACTGACCCTCTGATATTGCACCACTCCCTCAGTTCTGACCCTCTGACAGTGCAGCATTCCCTCAGTACTGACCCTCTGACAGTGCAGCACTCCCTCAGTACTGACCCTCTGACAATGCAGCATTCCCTCAGTACTGACCCTCTGACAGTGCGGCACTCCCTCAGTACTGACCCACTGACAGTGCGGCACTCCCTCAGTACTGACCCTCTGACAGTGCGGCACTCCCTCAGTACTGACCCACTGACAGTGCCGCACTCCCGCAGTATTGGCCCTCTGACAGTGCAGCTCTCCCTCAGTACTGACCCTCTGACAGTGCAGCATTCCCTCAGTACTGACCCTCTGACAGTGCAGCGCTCCCTCGGTACTGACCCTCTGACAGTGCATCACTCCCTCAGTATTGACCCTCTGACAGTGCAGGACTCCCTAAGTACTGACCCTCTGACAGTGCAGCACTCCCGCAGTATTGACCCTCCGACAGTGCAGCTCTCCCTCAGTACTGACCCTCTGACAGTGCAGCATTCCCTCAGTACTGACCCTCTGACAGTGCAGCACTCCCTCAGTACTGACCCTCTGACAGTGCAGCACACCCGCAGTATTGACCCTCCGACAGTGCAGCTCTCCCTCAGTACTGACCCTCTGACAGTGCAGCATTCCCTCAGTACTGACCCTCTGATATTGCACCATTCCCTCAGTACTGACCCTCTGACAATGCCGCATTCCCTCAGTACTGACCCTCTGACAGTGCAGCATTCCCTCAGTACTGACCCTCTGACAGTGCAGCACTCCCTCAGTACTGACCCTCTGACAGTGCAGCACTCCCTCAGTACTGACCCTCTGACAGTGCAGCACTCCCTCAGTACTGACTCTCTGACAGTGCAGCACTCCCTCAGTACTGACCCTCTAACAGTGCAGCACTCCCTCAGTACTGACCCTCTGACAGTGCAGCACTCCCTCAGTACTGACCCTCTAATAGTGCAGCACTCCCTCAGTACTGACCCTCTGACAGTGCAGCACTCCCTCAGTACTGACCCTTTCACAGTGCAGCACTCCCTCAGTACTGACCCTCTGACAGTGCAGCACTCCCTCAGTACTGACCCTCTGACAGTGCAGCACTCCCTCAGTACTGACCCTCTGACAGTGCAGCACTCCCTCAGAACTGACCCTCTGACAGTGCGGCACTCCCTCAGTACTGACCCTCTGACAGTGCAACATTCCCTCAGTACTGACTCTCTGACAGTGCAGCACTCCCTCAGCACTGTCCCTCTGTCAGTGCGGCACTCCCTCAGTACCGACCCTCTGACAGTGCAGCACTCCCTCAGTACTGACCCTCTGACAGTGCAGCACTCCCTCAGTACTGACCCTCTGACAGTGCAGCACTCCCTCAGTACTGACCCTCTGACAGTGCAGCACTCCCGCAGTATTGACCCTCCGACAGTGCAGCTCTCCCTCAGTACTGACCCTCTGACAGTGCAGCATTCCCTCAGTACTGACCCTCTGACAGTGCAGCACTCCCTCAGTACTGACCCTCTGACAGTGCAGCACACCCGCAGTATTGACCCTCCGACAGTGCAGCTCTCCCTCAGTACTGACCCTCTGACAGTGCAGCATTCCCTCAGTACTGACCCTCTGATATTGCACCACTCCCTCAGTACTGACCCTCTGACAATGCCGCATTCCCTCAGTACTGACCCTCTGACAGTGCAGCATTCCCTCAGTACTGACCCTCTGACAGTGCAGCACTTCCTCAGTACTGACCCTCTAACAGTGCAGCACTCCCTCAGTACTGACCCTCTGACAGTGCAGCACTCCCTCAGTACTGACTCTCTGACAGTGCAGCACTCCCTCAGTACTGACCCTCTAACAGTGCAGCACTCCCTCAGTACTGACCCTCTGACAGTGCAGCACTCCCTCAGTACTGACCCTCTAATAGTGCAGCACTCCCTCAGTACTGACCCTCTGACAGTGCAGCACTCCCTCAGTACTGACCCTTTCACAGTGCAGCACTCCCTCAGTACTGACCCTCTGACAGTGCAGCACTCCCTCAGTACTGACCCTCTGACAGTGCAGCACTCCCTCAGTACTGACCCTCTGACAGTGCAGCACTCCCTCAGAACTGACCCTCTGACAGTGCGGCACTCCCTCAGTACTGACCCTCTGACAGTGCAACATTCCCTCAGTACTGACTCTCTGACAGTGCAGCACTCCCTCAGCACTGTCCCTCTGTCAGTGCGGCACTCCCTCAGTACCGACCCTCTGACAGTGCAGCACTCCCTCAGTACTGACCCTCTGACAGTGCAGCACTCCCTCAGTACTGACCCTCTGACAGTGCAGCACTCCGTCAGTACTGACCCTCTGACAGTGCAGCACTCCCTCAGTACTGACCCTCTGACAGTGCAGCACTCCCTCAGTACTGACCCTCTGACAGTGAAGCGCTCCCTCAGTACTGACCCTTTGACAGTGCAGCACTCCCTCAGTACTGACCCTCTGACAGTGCAACACTCACTCAGTACTGACCCTCTGACAGAGCACCGCTCCCTCAGTACTGACCCACTGACAGTGCAGCACTCCCTCAGTACTGAACCACTGAGAGTGCAGCATTCCCTCAGTACTGACTTTCTGACAGTGCAGCGCTCCCTCGGTACTGACCCTCTGACAGTGCAGCACTCCCACAGTACTGACCCTCTGACAGTGCAGGACTCCCTCAGTACTGACCCTCTGACAGTGCAGCACTCCCGCAGTATTGGCCCTCTGACAGTGCAGCTCTCCCTCAGTATTGACCCTCTGACAGTGCAGGACTCCCTCAGTACTGACCCTCTGACAGTGCAGCGATCCCTCAGTACTGACCCTCTGACAGTGCAGCACTCCCTCAGAACTGACCCTCTGACAGTGCGGCACTCCCTCAGTACTGACCCTCTGACAGTGCAGCACTCTGTCAGTACTGACCGTCTGACAGTGCAGCACTCCCTCAGTACTGACCCTCTGACAGTGCGGCACTCCCTCAGTACTGACCCTCTGACAATGCCGCATTCCCTCAGTACTGACCCTCTGACAGTGCGGCACTCCCTCAGAACTGACCCTCTGACCGTGCAGCTCTCCCTCAGTACTGACCCTCTGACAGTGCAGCACTCCCTCAGTACTGACCCTCTGACAGTGCAGCACTCCCTCAGTACTGACCCTCTGACAGTGCAGCACTCCCTCAGAACTGACCCTCTGACAGTGCGGCACTCCCTCAGTACTGACCCTCTGACAGT
Source organism: Scyliorhinus torazame (assembly GCF_047496885.1). NCBI lineage: Eukaryota > Metazoa > Chordata > Chondrichthyes > Carcharhiniformes > Scyliorhinidae > Scyliorhinus > Scyliorhinus torazame. The sequence continues at coordinate 15,103,560 of NC_092708.1, forward strand.
GCAGCACTCTGTCAGTACTGACCGTCTGACAGTGCAGCACTCCCTCAGTACTGACCCTCTGACAATGCCGCATTCCCTCAGTACTGACCGTCTGACAGTGCAGCACTCCTTCAGTACTGACCCTCTGACAGTGCAGCACTCTGTCAGTACTGACCGTCTGACAGTGAAGCGCTCCCTCAGTACTGACTCTCTGACAGTGCAGCACTCCCTCAGTACTGACCCTCTGACAGTGCAGCACTCCCTCAGCACTGTCCCTCTGTCAGTGCGGCACTCCCTCAGTACTGACCCTCTGACAGTGCAGCTCTCTCTCAGTGCTGACCCTCTGACAGTGCAGCATTCCCTCAGTACTGACCCTCTGACAGTGCAGTTCTCCCTCAGTCCTGACCCTCAGACAGTTCAGCATTGCCTCAGTACTGACCCTCTGACAGTGCAGCACTCCCTCAGTACTGACCTACTGACAGTGCAGCATTCCCTCAGTACTGACTCTCTGACAGTGCAGCACTCCCTCAGTACTGACCCTCTGACAGTGCAGCACTCCCTCAGCACTGTCCCTCTGTCAGTGCGGCACTCCCTCAGTACCGACCCTCTGACAGTGCAGCACTCCCTCAGTACTGACCCTCTGACAGTGCAGCGCTCCCTCAGTACTGACCCTTTGACAGTGCAGCGCTCCCTCAGTACTGACCCACTGACAGTGGAGCACTCCCTCAGTACTGACCCTCTGACAGTGCAGCACTCCCTCAGTACTGACCCTCTGACAGTGAAGCGCTCCCTCAGTACTGACCCTTTGACAGTGCAGCACTCCCTCAGTACTGACCCTCTGACAGTGCAACACTCACTCAGTACTGACCCTCTGACAGAGCACCGCTCCGTCAGTACTGACCCACTGACAGTGCAGCACTCCCTCAGTACTGAACCACTGACAGTGCAGCATTCCCTCAGTACTGACCCTCTGACAGTGCAGCACTCCCTCAGCACTGTCCCTCTGATATTGCGGCACTCCGTCAGTGCTGACCCTCTGACAGTGCAACACTCACTCAGTACTGACCCTTTGACAGAGCAGCGCTCCCTCAGTACTGACCCACTGACAGTGCAGCACTCCCTCAGTACTGACCCTCTGACAGTGCAGCACTCTGTCAGTACTGACCGTCTGACAGTGAAGCGCTCCCTCAGTACTGACCCTTTCACAGTGCAGCACTCCCTCAGTACTGACCCTCCGGCAGTGCAACACTCACTCAGTACTGACCCTCTGACAGAGCACCGCTCCCTCAGTACTGAACCACTGACAGTGCAGCACTCCCTCAGTACTGACCCCCTGACAGTGCAGCACTCCCTCAGTACTGACCCTCTGACAGTGCAGCACTCCCTCAGTACTGACCCTCTGACAGTGCAGCGCTCCCTCGGTACTGACCCTCTGACAGTGCAGCACTCCCTCAGTACTGACCCTCTGACAGTGCAGGACTCCCTCAGTACTGACCCTCTGACAGTGCAGCACTCCCGCAGTATTGACCCTCCGACAGTGCAGCTCTCCCTCAGTACTGACCCTCTGACAGTGCAGCATTCCCTCAGTACTGACCCTCTGACTGTGCAGCACTCCCTCAGTACTGACCCTCTGACAGTGCAGCACTCCCGCAGTATTGACCCTCCGACAGTGCAGCTCTCCCTCAGTACTGACCCTCTGACAGTGCAGCATTCCCTCAGTACTGACCCTCTAACAGTGCAGCACTCCCTCAGTACTGACCCTCTGACAGTGCAGCATTCCCTCAGTACTGACCCTCTGATATTGCACCACTCCCTCAGTTCTGACCCTCTGACAGTGCAGCACTCCCTCAGTACTGACCCTTTGACAATGCAGCATTCCCTCAGTACTGACCCTCTGGCAGTGCAGCATTCCCTCGGTACTGACCCTCTGACAGTGCAGCTCTCTCTCAGTGCTGACCCTCTGACAGTTCAGCTCTCACTCAGTTCTGACCCTCAGACAGTGCAACATTCCCTCAGTACTGACTCTCTGACAGTGCAGCACTCCCTCAGCACTGTCCCTCTGTCAGTGCGGCACTCCCTCAGTACCGACCCTCTGACAGTGCAGCACTCCCTCAGTACTGACCCTCTGACAGTGCAGTGCTCCCTCAGTACTGACCCACTGACAGTGGAACACTCCCTCAGTACTGACCCTCTGACAGTGCAGCACTCCCTCAGTACTGACCCTCTGACAGTGCAGCACTCCCTCAGTACTGACCCTCTGACAGTGAAGCGCTCCCTCAGTACTGACCCTTTGACAGTGCAGCACTCCCTCAGTACTGACCCTCTGACAGTGCAACACTCACTCAGTACTGACCCTCTGACAGAGCACCGCTCCCTCAGTACTGACCCACTGACAGTGCAGCACTCCCTCAGTACTGAACCACTGAGAGTGCAGCATTCCCTCAGTACTGACTTTCTGACAGTGCAGCGCTCCCTCGGTACTGACCCTCTGACAGTGCAGCACTCCCACAGTACTGACCCTCTGACAGTGCAGGACTCCCTCAGTACTGACCCTCTGACAGTGCAGCACTCCCGCAGTATTGGCCCTCTGACAGTGCAGCTCTCCCTCAGTATTGACCCTCTGACAGTACAGCAGTCCCTCAGTATTGACCCTCTGACAGTGCAGGACTCCCTCAGTACTGACCCTCTGACAGTGCAGCACTCCCGCAGTACTGACCCTCTGACAGTGCAGCTCTCCCTCAGTACTGACCCTCTGACAGTGCAGCACTCCCTCAGTACTGACCCTCTGACAGTGCAGCACTCCCTCAGTACTGACTCTCTGACAGTGCAGCATTCCCTCAGTACTGACCCTCTGATATTGCACCACTCCCTCAGTTCTGACCCTCTGACAGTGCAGCATTCCCTCAGTACTGACCCTCTGACAGTGCAGCACTCCCTCAGTACTGACCCTCTGACAATGCAGCATTCCCTCAGTACTGACCCTCTGACAGTGCGGCACTCCCTCAGTACTGACCCACTGACAGTGCGGCACTCCCTCAGTACTGACCCTCTGACAGTGCGGCACTCCCTCAGTACTGACCCACTGACAGTGCCGCACTACCTCAGTACTGGCCCTCTGGCAGTGCAGCATTCCCTCAGTACTGACCCTCTGACAGTGCAGCACTCCCGCAGTACTGACCCTCTGACAGTGCAGCTCTCCCTCAGTACTGACCCTCTGACAGTGCAGCACTCCCTCAGTACTGACCCTCTGACAGTGCAGCACTCCCTCAGTACTGACTCTCTGACAGTGCAGCATTCCCTCAGTACTGACCCTCTGATATTGCACCACTCCCTCAGTTCTGACCCTCTGACAGTGCAGCATTCCCTCAGTACTGACCCTCTGACAGTGCAGCACTCCCTCAGTACTGACCCTCTGACAATGCAGCATTCCCTCAGTACTGACCCTCTGACAGTGCGGCACTCCCTCAGTACTGACCCACTGACAGTGCGGCACTCCCTCAGTACTGACCCTCTGACAGTGCGGCACTCCCTCAGTACTGACCCACTGACAGTGCCGCACTACCTCAGTACTGACCCTCTGGCAGTGCAGCATTCCCTCGGTACTGACCCTCTGACAGTGCAGCTCTCCCTCAGTACTGACCCTCTGACAGTGCAGCACTCGCTCATTACTGACCCTCTGACAGTGCAGCTCTCTCTCAGTGCTGACCCTCTGACAGTGCAGGACTCCCTTAGTACTGACCCTCTGACAGGGCAGCACTCCCGCAGTACTGACCCTCTGACAGTGCAGCTCTCCCTTACTACTGACCTTCTGACAGTGCAGCACTCCCTCAGTCCTGACCCTCTGTCAGTGCAGCACTCCCTCAGTAATGACCCTCTGACAGTGCTGCACTCCCTCAGTACTGACCCTCTGACAGTGAAGCGCTCCCTCAGTACTGACCCACTGACAGTGCAGCACTCCCTCAGTACTGACCCTCTGACAGTGCTGCACTCCCTCAGTACTGACCCTCTGACAGTGAAGCGCTCCCTCAGTACTGACTCTTTGACAGTGCAGCACTCCCTCAGTACTGACCCCCTGACAGTGCAACACTCACTCAGTACTGACCCTCTGACAGAGCACCGCTCCCTCAGTACTGACCCACAGTCAGTGCAGCACTCCCTCAGTACTGAACCACTGACAGTGCAGCATTCCCTCAGTACTGACTCTCTGACAGTGCAGCACTCCCTTAGTACTGACCCTCTGACAGTGCAGCACTCCCGCAGTACTGACCCACTTACAGTGCAGCTCTCCCTCAGTACTGACCCTCTGACAGTGCAGCACTCCCTCAGTACTAATCCTCTGACAGTGCAACACTCACTCAGTACTGACCCTCTGACAGAGCAGCGCTCCCTCAGTATTGACCCACTGACAGTGCAGCACTCCCTCAGTACTGACCCTCTGACAGTGCAGCACTCACTCAGTCCTGACCCTCTGACTGAGCAGCACTCCCTCAGTACTGACCCTCTGACAGTGCAACACTCACTCAGTACTGACCTTCTGACAGAGCAGCGCTCCCTCAGTACTGACCCACTGACAGTGCAACATTCACTCAGTACTGACCCTCTGACAGAGCACCGCTCCCTCAGTACTGACCCACTGACAGTGCAGCACTCCCTCAGTACTGACCCTCTGACAGTGCAGGACTCCCTCAGTACTGACCCTCTGACAGTGCAGCACTCCCGCAGTACTGACCCTCTGACAGTGCACCTCTCCCTCAGTACTGACCCTCTGACAGTGCAGCACTCCCTCAGTTCTGACCCTCTGACAGTGCAGCACTCCCTCAGTACTGACCCTCTGACAGTGCAGCATTCCCTCAGTACTGACCCTCTGATATTGCACCACTCCCTCAGTACTGACCCTCTGACAGTGCGGCACTCCCTCAGTACTGACCCACTGACAGTGCCGCACTACCTCAGTACTGGCCCTCTGGCAGTGCAGCATTCCCTCAGTACTGACCCTCTGACAGTGCAGCACTCCCGCAGTACTGACCCTCTGACAGTGCAGCTCTCCCTCAGTACTGACCCTCTGACAGTGCAGCACTCCCTCAGTACTGACCCTCTGACAGTGCAGCACTCCCTCAGTACTGACTCTCTGACAGTGCAGCATTCCCTCAGTACTGACCCTCTGATATTGCACCACTCCCTCAGTTCTGACCCTCTGACAGTGCAGCATTCCCTCAGTACTGACCCTCTGACAGTGCAGCACTCCCTCAGTACTGACCCTCTGACAATGCAGCATTCCCTCAGTACTGACCCTCTGACAGTGCGGCACTCCCTCAGTACTGACCCACTGACAGTGCGGCACTCCCTCAGTACTGACCCTCTGACAGTGCGGCACTCCCTCAGTACTGACCCACTGACAGTGCCGCACTACCTCAGTACTGACCCTCTGGCAGTGCAGCATTCCCTCGGTACTGACCCTCTGACAGTGCAGCTCTCCCTCAGTACTGACCCTCTGACAGTGCAGCACTCGCTCATTACTGACCCTCTGACAGTGCAGCTCTCTCTCAGTGCTGACCCTCTGACAGTGCAGCTCTCCCTTAGTCCTGACCCTCAGACAGTTCAGCATTGCCTCAGTACTGACCCTCTGACAGTGCAGCACTCGCTCATTACTGACCCTCTGACAGTGCAACACTCACTCAGTACTGACCCTCTGACAGTGCACCGCTCCCTCACTACTGACCCACTGACAGTGCAGCACTCCCTCAGTACTGTCCTACTGACAGTGCAGCATTCCCTCAGTACTGACTCTCTGACAGTGCAGCACTCCCTCAGTACTGACCCTCTGACAGTGCAGCACTCCCTCAGCACTGTCCCTCTGTCAGTGCGGCACTCCCTCAGTACCGACCCTCTGACAGTGCAGCGCTCCCTCGGTACTGACCCTCTGACAGTGCAGCACTCCCTCAGTACTGACCCTCTGACAGTGCAGGACTCCCTTAGTACTGACCCTCTGACAGGGCAGCACTCCCGCAGTACTGACCCTCTGACAGTGCAGCTCTCCCTTACTACTGACCTTCTGACAGTGCAGCACTCCCTCAGTCCTGACCCTCTGTCAGTGCAGCACTCCCTCAGTAATGACCCTCTGACAGTGCTGCACTCCCTCAGTACTGACCCTCTGACAGTGAAGCGCTCCCTCAGTACTGACCCACTGACAGTGCAGCACTCCCTCAGTACTGACCCTCTGACAGTGCTGCACTCCCTCAGTACTGACCCTCTGACAGTGAAGCGCTCCCTCAGTACTGACTCTTTGACAGTGCAGCACTCCCTCAGTACTGACCCCCTGACAGTGCAACACTCACTCAGTACTGACCCTCTGACAGAGCACCGCTCCCTCAGTACTGACCCACAGTCAGTGCAGCACTCCCTCAGTACTGAACCACTGACAGTGCAGCATTCCCTCAGTACTGACTCTCTGACAGTGCAGCACTCCCTTAGTACTGACCCTCTGACAGTGCAGCACTCCCGCAGTACTGACCCACTTACAGTGCAGCTCTCCCTCAGTACTGACCCTCTGACAGTGCAGCACTCCCTCAGTACTAATCCTCTGACAGTGCAACACTCACTCAGTACTGACCCTCTGACAGAGCAGCGCTCCCTCAGTATTGACCCACTGACAGTGCAGCACTCCCTCAGTACTGACCCTCTGACAGTGCAGCACTCACTCAGTCCTGACCCTCTGACTGAGCAGCACTCCCTCAGTACTGACCCTCTGACAGTGCAACACTCACTCAGTACTGACCTTCTGACAGAGCAGCGCTCCCTCAGTACTGACCCACTGACAGTGCAGCACTCCCTCAGTACTGATGCTCTGACAGTGCAGCACTCCCTCAGTACTGACCCTCTGACAGTGAAGCGCTCCCTCAGTCCTGACCCTTTGATAGTGCAGCACTCCCTCAGTACTGACCCTCTGACAGTGCAACACTCACTCAGTACTGACCTTCTGACAGAGCAGCGCTCCCTCAGTACTGACCCACTGACAGTGCAGCACTCCCTCAGTACTGATGCTCTGACAGTGCAGCACTCCCTCAGTACTGACCCTCTGACAGTGAAGCGCTCCCTCAGTCCTGACCCTTTGATAGTGCAGCACTCCCTCAGTACTGACCCTCTCACAGTGCAACATTCACTCAGTACTGACCCTCTGACAGAGCACCGCTCCCTCAGTACTGACCCACTGACAGTGCAGCACTCCCTCAGTACTGACCCTCTGACAGTGCAGGACTCCCTCAGTACTGACCCTCTGACAGTGCAGCACTCCCGCAGTACTGACCCTCTGACAGTGCACCTCTCCCTCAGTACTGACCCTCTGACAGTGCAGCACTCCCTCAGTTCTGACCCTCTGACAGTGCAGCACTCCCTCAGTACTGACCCTCTGACAGTGCAGCATTCCCTCAGTACTGACCCTCTGATATTGCACCACTCCCTCAGTTCTGACCCTCTGACAGTGCAGCACTCCCTCAGTACTGACCCTCTGACAATGCAGCATTCCCTCAGTACTGACCCTCTGGCAGTGCAGCTCTCTCTCAGTGCTGACCCTCTGACAGTGCAGCTCTCCCTCAGTCCTGACCCTCAGACAGTTCAGCATTGCCTCAGTACTGACCCTCTGACAGTGCAGCACTCCCTCAGTACTGACCCTCTGACAGTGCAACACTCACTCAGTACTGACTCTCTGACAGTGCACCGCTCCCTCAGTACTGACCCACTGACAGTGCAGCACTCCCTCAGTACTGACCTACTGACAGTGCAGCATTCCCTCAGTACTGACTCTCTGACAGTGCAGCACTCCCTCAGTACTGACCCTCTGACAGTGCAGCACTCCCTCAGCACTGTCCCTCTGTCAGTGCGGCACTCCCTCAGTACCGACCCTCTGACAGTGCAGCACTCCCTCAGTACTGACCCTCTGACAGTGCAGCGCTCCCTCAGTACTGACCCTTTGACAGTGCAGCGCTCCCTCAGTACTGACCCACTGACAGAGCAGCACTCCCTCAGTACTGACCCTCTGACAGTGCGGCGCTCCCTCAGTACTGACCCACTGACAGTGCAGCACTCCCTCAGTACTGACCCTCTGACAGTGCTGCACTCCCTCAGTACTGACCCTCTGACAGTGAAGCGCTCCCTCAGTCCTGACTTTTTGACAGAGCACTGCTCCCTCAGTAGTGACCCACAGACAGTGCAGCACTCCCTCAGTACTGAACCACTGACAGTGCAGTATTCCCTCAGTACTGACTCTCTGACAGTGCAGCACTCCCTTAGTACTGACCCTCTGACACTGCAGCACTCCCTCAGTACTGACCCTCTGACAGTGCAGCGCTCCCTCAGTACTGACCCTTTGACAGTGCAGCGCTCCCTCAGTACTGACCCACTGACAGAGCAGCACTCCCTCAGTACTGACCCTCTGACAGTGCGGCGCTCCCTCAGTACTGACCCACTGACAGTGCAGCACTCCCTCAGTACTGACCCTCTGACAGTGCTGCACTCCCTCAGTACTGACCCTCTGACAGTGAAGCGCTCCCTCAGTACTGACTCTTTGACAGAGCACTGCTCCCTCAGTAGTGACCCACAGACAGTGCAGCACTCCCTCAGTACTGAACCACTGACAGTGCAGTATTCCCTCAGTACTGACTCTCTGACAGTGCAGCACTCCCTCAGTACTGACCCTCTGACAGTGCAGTACTCCCTCAGTCCTGACCCTCTGACAGTGCAGCACTCCCTCAGTACTGATCCTCTGACAGTGCAACACTCACTCAGTCCTGACCCTCTGACAGAGCAGCACTCCCTCAGTACTGACCCTCTGACAGTGTAACACTCACTCAGTACTGACCTTCTGACAGAGCAGCGCTCCCTCAGTACTGACCCACTGACAGTGCAGCTCTCCCTCAGTACTGACCCTCTGACAGTGAAGCGCTCCCTCAGTCCTGACCCTTTGATAGTGCAGCACTCCCTCAGTACTGACCCTCTGACAGTGCAACATTCACTCAGTACTGACCCTCTGACAGAGCACCGCTCCCTCAGTACTGACCCACTGACAGTGCAGCACTCCCTCAGTACTGACCCACTGACAGTGCAGCATTCCCTCAGTACTGACCCACTGACAGTGCAGCATTCCCTCAGTACTGAACCTCTGACAGTGCAGCGCTCCCTCGGTACTGACCCTCTGACAGTGCAGCACTCCCTCAGTACTGACCCTCTGACAGTGCAGGACTCCCTCAGTACTGACCCTCTGACAGTGCAGCACTCCCGCAGTATTGACCCTCCGACAGTGCAGCTCTCCCTCAGTACTGACCTTCTGACAGTGCAGCACTCCCTCAGTACTGACCCTCTGACAGTGCAGCACTCCCTCAGTACTGACCCTCTGACAGTGCAGCATTCCCTCAGTACTGACCCTCTGATATTGCACCACTCCCTCAGTTCTGACCCTCTGACAGTGCAGCACTCCCTCAGTACTGACCCTCTGACAATGCAGCATTCCCTCAGTACTGACCCTCTGGCAGTGCAGCATTCCCTCGGTACTGACCCTCTGACAGTGCAGCTCTCCCTCAGTCCTGACCCTCAGACAGTTCAGCATTGCCTCAGTACTGACCCTCTGACAGTGCAGCACTACCTCAGTACTGACCTACTGACAGTGCAGCATTCCCTCAGTACTGACTCTCTGACAGTGCAGCACTCCCTCAGTACTGACCCTCTGACAGTGCAGCACTCCCTCAGCACTGTCCCTCTGTCAGTGCGGCACTCCCTCAGTACCGACCCTCTGACAGTGCAGCACTCCCTCAGTACTGACCCTCTGACAGTGGAGCGCTCCCTCAGTACTGACCCTTTGACAGTGCAGCGCTCCCTCAGTACTGACCCACTGACAGTGGAGCACTCCCTCAGTACTGACCCTCTGACAGTGCAGCACTCCCTCAGTACTGACCCTCTGACAGTGAAGCGCTCCCTCAGTACTGACCCTTTGACAGTGCAGCACTCCCTCAGTACTGACCCTCTGACAGTGCAACACTCACTCAGTACTGACCCTCTGACAGAGCACCGCTCCGTCAGTACTGACCCACTGACAGTGCCGCACTACCTCAGTACTGACCCTCTGGCAGTGCAGCATTCCCTCGGTACTGACCCTCTGACAGTGCAGCTCTCCCTCAGTACTGACCCTCTGACAATGCAGCATTCCCTCAGTGCTGACCCTCTGACAGTGCAGCTCTCCCTTAGTCCTGACCCTCAGACAGTTCAGCATTGCCTCAGTACTGACCCTCTGACAGTGCAGCACTCGCTCATTACTGACCCTCTGACAGTGCAACACTCACTCAGTACTGACCCTCTGACAGTGCACCGCTCCCTCACTACTGACCCACTGACAGTGCAGCACTCCCTCAGTACTGTCCTACTGACAGTGCAGCATTCCCTCAGTACTGACTCTCTGACAGTGCAGCACTCCCTCAGTACTGACCCTCTGACAGTGCAGCACTCCCTCAGCACTGTCCCTCTGTCAGTGCGGCACTCCCTCAGTTCCGACCCTCTGACAGTGCAGCGCTCCCTCGGTACTGACCCTCTGACAGTGCAGCACTCCCTCAGTACTGACCCTCTGACAGTGCAGGACTCCCTTAGTACTGACCCTCTGACAGGGCAGCACTCCCGCAGTACTGACCCTCTGACAGTGCAGCTCTCCCTTACTACTGACCTTCTGACAGTGCAGCACTCCCTCAGTCCTGACCCTCTGTCAGTGCAGCACTCCCTCAGTAATGACCCTCTGACAGTGCTGCACTCCCTCAGTACTGACCCTCTGACAGTGAAGCGCTCCCTCAGTACTGACCCACTGACAGTGCAGCACTCCCTCAGTACTGACCCTCTGACAGTGCTGCACTCCCTCAGTACTGACCCTCTGACAGTGAAGCGCTCCCTCAGTACTGACTCTTTGACAGTGCAGCACTCCCTCAGTACTGACCCCCTGACAGTGCAACACTCACTCAGTACTGACCCTCTGACAGAGCACCGCTCCCTCAGTACTGACCCACAGTCAGTGCAGCACTCCCTCAGTACTGAACCACTGACAGTGCAGCATTCCCTCAGTACTGACTCTCTGACAGTGCAGCACTCCCTTAGTACTGACCCTCTGACAGTGCAGCACTCCCGCAGTACTGACCCACTTACAGTGCAGCTCTCCCTCAGTACTGACCCTCTGACAGTGCAGCACTCCCTCAGTACTAATCCTCTGACAGTGCAACACTCACTCAGTACTGACCCTCTGACAGAGCAGCGCTCCCTCAGTATTGACCCACTGACAGTGCAGCACTCCCTCAGTACTGACCCTCTGACAGTGCAGCACTCACTCAGTCCTGACCCTCTGACAGAGCAGCACTCCCTCAGTACTGACCCTCTGACAGTGCAACACTCACTCAGTACTGACCTTCTGACAGAGCAGCGCTCCCTCAGTACTGACCCACTGACAGTGCAGCACTCCCTCAGTACTGATGCTCTGACAGTGCAGCACTCCCTCAGTACTGACCCTCTGACAGTGAAGCGCTCCCTCAGTCCTGACCCTTTGATAGTGCAGCACTCCCTCAGTACTGACCCTCTGACAGTGCCACACTCACTCAGTACTGACCTTCTGACAGAGCAGCGCTCCCTCAGTACTGACCCACTGACAGTGCAGCACTCCCTCAGTACTGATGCTCTGACAGTGCAGCACTCCCTCAGTACTGACCCTCTGACAGTGAAGCGCTCCCTCAGTCCTGACCCTTTGATAGTGCAGCACTCCCTCAGTACTGACCCTCTCACAGTGCAACATTCACTCAGTACTGACCCTCTGACAGAGCACCGCTCCCTCAGTACTGACCCACTGACAGTGCAGCACTCCCTCAGTACTGACCCTCTGACAGTGCAGGACTCCCTCAGTACTGACCCTCTGACAGTGCAGCACTCCCGCAGTACTGACCCTCTGACAGTGCACCTCTCCCTCAGTACTGACCCTCTGACAGTGCAGCACTCCCTCAGTTCTGACCCTCTGACAGTGCAGCACTCCCTCAGTACTGACCCTCTGACAGTGCAGCATTCCCTCAGTACTGACCCTCTGATATTGCACCACTCCCTCAGTTCTGACCCTCTGACAGTGCAGCACTCCCTCAGTACTGACCCTCTGACAGTGCAGCACTCCCTCAGTACTGACCCTCTGACAATGCAGCATTCCCTCAGTACTGACCCTCTGGCAGTGCAGCATTCCCTCGGTACTGACCCTCTGACAGTGCAGCTCTCCCTCAGTACTGACCCTCTGACAATGCAGCATTCCCTCAGTACTGACCCTCTGGCAGTGCAGCTCTCTCTCAGTGCTGACCCTCTGACAGTGCAGCTCTCCCTCAGTCCTGACCCTCAGACAGTTCAGCATTGCCTCAGTACTGACCCTCTGACAGTGCAGCACTCCCTCAGTACTGACCCTCTGACAGTGCAACACTCACTCAGTACTGACTCTCTGACAGTGCACCGCTCCCTCAGTACTGACCCACTGACAGTGCAGCACTCCCTCAGTACTGACCTACTGACAGTGCAGCATTCCCTCAGTACTGACTCTCTGACAGTGCAGCACTCCCTCAGTACTGACCCTCTGACAGTGCAGCACTCCCTCAGCACTGTCCCTCTGTCAGTGCGGCACTCCCTCAGTACCGACCCTCTGACAGTGCAGCACTCCCTCAGTACTGACCCTCTGACAGTGCAGCGCTCCCTCAGTACTGACCCTTTGACAGTGCAGCGCTCCCTCAGTACTGACCCACTGACAGAGCAGCACTCCCTCAGTACTGACCCTCTGACAGTGCGGCGCTCCCTCAGTACTGACCCACTGACAGTGCAGCACTCCCTCAGTACTGACCCTCTGACAGTGCTGCACTCCCTCAGTACTGACCCTCTGACAGTGAAGCGCTCCCTCAGTACTGACTCTTTGACAGAGCACTGCTCCCTCAGTACTGACCCACAGACAGTGCAGCACTCCCTCAGTACTGAACCACTGACAGTGCAGTATTCCCTCAGTACTGACTCTCTGACAGTGCAGCACTCCCTTAGTACTGACCCTCTGACAGTGCAGCACTCCCGCAGTACTGACCCTCTTACAGTGCAGCTCTCCCTCAGTACTGACCCTCTGACAGTGCAGTACTCCCTCAGTCCTGACCCTCTGACAGTGCAGCACTCCCTCAGTACTGATCCTCTGACAGTGCAACACTCACTCAGTCCTGACCCTCTGACAGAGCAGCACTCCCTCAGTACTGACCCTCTGACAGTGTAACACTCACTCAGTACTGACCTTCTGACAGAGCAGCGCTCCCTCAGTACTGACCCACTGACAGTGCAGCTCTCCCTCAGTACTGACCCTCTGACAGTGAAGCGCTCCCTCAGTCCTGACCCTTTGATAGTGCAGCACTCCCTCAGTACTGACCCTCTGACAGTGCAACATTCCCTCAGTACTGACCCTCTGACAGAGCACCGCTCCCTCAGTACTGACCCACTGACAGTGCAGCACTCCCTCAGTACTGACCCACTGACAGTGCAGCATTCCCTCAGTACTGACTCTCTGACAGTGCAGCACTCCCTCAGTACTGACCCACTGACAGTGCAGCATTCCCTCAGTACTGAACCTCTGACAGTGCAGCGCTCCCTCGGTACTGACCCTCTGACAGTGCAGCACTCCCTCAGTACTGACCCTCTGACAGTGCAGGACTCCCTCAGTACTGACCCTCTGACAGTGCAGCACTCCCGCAGTATTGACCCTCCGACAGTGCAGCTCTCCCTCAGTACTGACCTTCTGACAGTGCAGCACTCCCTCAGTACTGACCCTCTGACAGTGCAGCACTCCCTCAGTACTGACCCTCTGACAGTGCAGCATTCCCTCAGTACTGACCCTCTGATATTGCACCACTCCCTCAGTTCTGACCCTCTGACAGTGCAGCACTCCCTCAGTACTGACCCTCATACAATGCAGCATTCCCTCAGTACTGACCCTCTGGCAGTGCAGCATTCCCTCGGTACTGACCCTCTGACAGTGCAGCTCTCCCTCAGTCCTGACCCTCTGACAGTGCAGCGCTCCCTCAGTACTGACCCTTTGACAGTGCAGCGCTCCCTCAGTACTGACCCACTGACAGTGGAGCACTCCCTCAGTACTGACCCTCTGACAGTGCAGCACTCCCTCAGTACTGACCCTCTGACAGTGAAGCGCTCCCTCAGTACTGACCCTTTGACAGTGCAGCACTCCCTCAGTACTGACCCTCTGACAGTGCAACACTCACTCAGTACTGACCCTCTGACAGAGCACCGCTCCGTCAGTACTGACCCACTGACAGTGCAGCACTCCCTCAGTACTGAACCACTGACAGTGCAGCATTCCCTCAGTACTGACCCTCTGACAGTGCAGCACTCCCTCAGCACTGTCCCTCTGATATTGCGGCACTCCGTCAGTGCTGACCCTCTGACAGTGCAACACTCACTCAGTACTGACCCTTTGACAGAGCAGCGCTCCCTCAGTACTGACCCACTGACAGTGCAGCACTCCCTCAGTACTGACCCTCTGACAGTGCAGCACTCTGTCAGTACTGACCGTCTGACAGTGAAGCGCTCCCTCAGTACTGACCCTTTCACAGTGCAGCACTCCCTCAGTACTGACCCTCCGGCAGTGCAACACTCACTCAGTACTGACCCTCTGACAGAGCACCGCTCCCTCAGTACTGAACCACTGACAGTGCAGCACTCCCTCAGTACTGACCCCCTGACAGTGCAGCACTCCCTCAGTACTGACCCTCTGACAGTGCAGCACTCCCTCAGTACTGACCCTCTGACAGTGCAGCGCTCCCTCGGTACTGACCCTCTGACAGTGCAGCACTCCCTCAGTACTGACCCTCTGACAGTGCAGGACTCCCTCAGTACTGACCCTCTGACAGTGCAGCACTCCCGCAGTATTGACCCTCCGACAGTGCAGCTCTCCCTCAGTACTGACCCTCTGACAGTGCAGCATTCCCTCAGTACTGACCCTCTGACAGTGCAGCACTCCCTCAGTACTGACCCTCTGACAGTGCAGCACTCCCGCAGTATTGACCCTCCGACAGTGCAGCTCTCCCTCAGTACTGACCCTCTGACAGTGCAGCATTCCCTCAGTACTGACCCTCTAACAGTGCAGCACTCCCTCAGTACTGACCCTCTGACAGTGCAGCATTCCCTCAGTACTGACCCTCTGATATTGCACCACTCCCTCAGTTCTGACCCTCTGACAGTGCAGCACTCCCTCAGTACTGACCCTTTGACAATGCAGCATTCCCTCAGTACTGACCCTCTGGCAGTGCAGCATTCCCTCGGTACTGACCCTCTGACAGTGCAGCTCTCTCTCAGTGCTGACCCTCTGACAGTTCAGCTCTCACTCAGTCCTGACCCTCAGACAGTGCAACATTCCCTCAGTACTGACTCTCTGACAGTGCAGCACTCCCTCAGCACTGTCCCTCTGTCAGTGCGGCACTCCCTCAGTACCGACCCTCTGACAGTGCAGCACTCCCTCAGTACTGACCCTCTGACAGTGCAGTGCTCCCTCAGTACTGACCCACTGACAGTGGAACACTCCCTCAGTACTGACCCTCTGACAGTGCAGCACTCCCTCAGTACTGACCCTCTGACAGTGCAGCACTCCCTCAGTACTGACCCTCTGACAGTGAAGCGCTCCCTCAGTACTGACCCTTTGACAGTGCAGCACTCCCTCAGTACTGACCCTCTGACAGTGCAACACTCACTCAGTACTGACCCTCTGACAGAGCACCGCTCCCTCAGTACTGACCCACTGACAGTGCAGCACTCCCTCAGTACTGAACCACTGAGAGTGCAGCATTCCCTCAGTACTGACTTTCTGACAGTGCAGCGCTCCCTCGGTACTGACCCTCTGACAGTGCAGCACTCCCACAGTACTGACCCTCTGACAGTGCAGGACTCCCTCAGTACTGACCCTCTGACAGTGCAGCACTCCCGCAGTATTGGCCCTCTGACAGTGCAGCTCTCCCTCAGTATTGACCCTCTGACAGTACAGCAGTCCCTCAGTATTGACCCTCTGACAGTGCAGGACTCCCTCAGTACTGACCCTCTGACAGTGCAGCACTCCCGCAGTACTGACCCTCTGACAGTGCAGCTCTCCCTCAGTACTGACCCTCTGACAGTGCAGCACTCCCTCAGTACTGACCCTCTGACAGTGCAGCACTCCCTCAGTACTGACTCTCTGACAGTGCAGCATTCCCTCAGTACTGACCCTCTGATATTGCACCACTCCCTCAGTTCTGACCCTCTGACAGTGCAGCATTCCCTCAGTACTGACCCTCTGACAGTGCAGCACTCCCTCAGTACTGACCCTCTGACAATGCAGCATTCCCTCAGTACTGACCCTCTGACAGTGCGGCACTCCCTCAGTACTGACCCACTGACAGTGCGGCACTCCCTCAGTACTGACCCTCTGACAGTGCGGCACTCCCTCAGTACTGACCCACTGACAGTGCCGCACTACCTCAGTACTGACCCTCTGGCAGTGCAGCATTCCCTCAGTACTGACCCTCTGACAGTGCAGCACTCCCGCAGTACTGACCCTCTGACAGTGCAGCTCTCCCTCAGTACTGACCCTCTGACAGTGCAGCACTCCCTCAGTACTGACCCTCTGACAGTGCAGCACTCCCTCAGTACTGACTCTCTGACAGTGCAGCATTCCCTCAGTACTGACCCTCTGATATTGCACCACTCCCTCAGTTCTGACCCTCTGACAGTGCAGCATTCCCTCAGTACTGACCCTCTGACAGTGCAGCACTCCCTCAGTACTGACCCTCTGACAATGCAGCATTCCCTCAGTACTGACCCTCTGACAGTGCGGCACTCCCTCAGTACTGACCCACTGACAGTGCGGCACTCCCTCAGTACTGACCCTCTGACAGTGCGGCACTCCCTCAGTACTGACCCACTGACAGTGCCGCACTACCTCAGTACTGACCCTCTGGCAGTGCAGCATTCCCTCGGTACTGACCCTCTGACAGTGCAGCTCTCCCTCAGTACTGACCCTCTGACAGTGCAGCACTCGCTCATTACTGACCCTCTGACAGTGCAGCTCTCTCTCAGTGCTGACCCTCTGACAGTGCAGCTCTCCCTTAGTCCTGACCCTCAGACAGTTCAGCATTGCCTCAGTACTGACCCTCTGACAGTGCAGCACTCGCTCATTACTGACCCTCTGACAGTGCAACACTCACTCAGTACTGACCCTCTGACAGTGCACCGCTCCCTCACTACTGACCCACTGACAGTGCAGCACTCCCTCAGTACTGTCCTACTGACAGTGCAGCATTCCCTCAGTACTGACTCTCTGACAGTGCAGCACTCCCTCAGTACTGACCCTCTGACAGTGCAGCACTCCCTCAGCACTGTCCCTCTGTCAGTGCGGCACTCCCTCAGTACCGACCCTCTGACAGTGCAGCGCTCCCTCGGTACTGACCCTCTGACAGTGCAGCACTCCCTCAGTACTGACCCTCTGACAGTGCAGGACTCCCTTAGTACTGACCCTCTGACAGGGCAGCACTCCCGCAGTACTGACCCTCTGACAGTGCAGCTCTCCCTTACTACTGACCTTCTGACAGTGCAGCACTCCCTCAGTCCTGACCCTCTGTCAGTGCAGCACTCCCTCAGTAATGACCCTCTGACAGTGCTGCACTCCCTCAGTACTGACCCTCTGACAGTGAAGCGCTCCCTCAGTACTGACCCACTGACAGTGCAGCACTCCCTCAGTACTGACCCTCTGACAGTGCTGCACTCCCTCAGTACTGACCCTCTGACAGTGAAGCGCTCCCTCAGTACTGACTCTTTGACAGTGCAGCACTCCCTCAGTACTGACCCCCTGACAGTGCAACACTCACTCAGTACTGACCCTCTGACAGAGCACCGCTCCCTCAGTACTGACCCACAGTCAGTGCAGCACTCCCTCAGTACTGAACCACTGACAGTGCAGCATTCCCTCAGTACTGACTCTCTGACAGTGCAGCACTCCCTTAGTACTGACCCTCTGACAGTGCAGCACTCCCGCAG
Organism: Scyliorhinus torazame; assembly: GCF_047496885.1. Lineage (NCBI taxonomy): Eukaryota > Metazoa > Chordata > Chondrichthyes > Carcharhiniformes > Scyliorhinidae > Scyliorhinus > Scyliorhinus torazame. Next base: position 15,121,626 of record NC_092708.1, read on the forward strand.
TACTGACCCACTTACAGTGCAGCTCTCCCTCAGTACTGACCCTCTGACAGTGCAGCACTCCCTCAGTACTAATCCTCTGACAGTGCAACACTCACTCAGTACTGACCCTCTGACAGAGCAGCGCTCCCTCAGTATTGACCCACTGACAGTGCAGCACTCCCTCAGTACTGACCCTCTGACAGTGCAGCACTCACTCAGTCCTGACCCTCTGACTGAGCAGCACTCCCTCAGTACTGACCCTCTGACAGTGCAACACTCACTCAGTACTGACCTTCTGACAGAGCAGCGCTCCCTCAGTACTGACCCACTGACAGTGCAGCACTCCCTCAGTACTGATGCTCTGACAGTGCAGCACTCCCTCAGTACTGACCCTCTGACAGTGAAGCGCTCCCTCAGTCCTGACCCTTTGATAGTGCAGCACTCCCTCAGTACTGACCCTCTGACAGTGCAACACTCACTCAGTACTGACCTTCTGACAGAGCAGCGCTCCCTCAGTACTGACCCACTGACAGTGCAGCACTCCCTCAGTACTGATGCTCTGACAGTGCAGCACTCCCTCAGTACTGACCCTCTGACAGTGAAGCGCTCCCTCAGTCCTGACCCTTTGATAGTGCAGCACTCCCTCAGTACTGACCCTCTCACAGTGCAACATTCACTCAGTACTGACCCTCTGACAGAGCACCGCTCCCTCAGTACTGACCCACTGACAGTGCAGCACTCCCTCAGTACTGACCCTCTGACAGTGCAGGACTCCCTCAGTACTGACCCTCTGACAGTGCAGCACTCCCGCAGTACTGACCCTCTGACAGTGCACCTCTCCCTCAGTACTGACCCTCTGACAGTGCAGCACTCCCTCAGTTCTGACCCTCTGACAGTGCAGCACTCCCTCAGTACTGACCCTCTGACAGTGCAGCATTCCCTCAGTACTGACCCTCTGATATTGCACCACTCCCTCAGTTCTGACCCTCTGACAGTGCAGCACTCCCTCAGTACTGACCCTCTGACAGTGCAGCACTCCCTCAGTACTGACCCTCTGACAATGCAGCATTCCCTCAGTACTGACCCTCTGGCAGTGCAGCATTCCCTCGGTACTGACCCTCTGACAGTGCAGCTCTCCCTCAGTACTGACCCTCTGACAATGCAGCATTCCCTCAGTACTGACCCTCTGGCAGTGCAGCTCTCTCTCAGTGCTGACCCTCTGACAGTGCAGCTCTCCCTCAGTCCTGACCCTCAGACAGTTCAGCATTGCCTCAGTACTGACCCTCTGACAGTGCAGCACTCCCTCAGTACTGACCCTCTGACAGTGCAACACTCACTCAGTACTGACTCTCTGACAGTGCACCGCTCCCTCAGTACTGACCCACTGACAGTGCAGCACTCCCTCAGTACTGACCTACTGACAGTGCAGCATTCCCTCAGTACTGACTCTCTGACAGTGCAGCACTCCCTCAGTACTGACCCTCTGACAGTGCAGCACTCCCTCAGCACTGTCCCTCTGTCAGTGCGGCACTCCCTCAGTACCGACCCTCTGACAGTGCAGCACTCCCTCAGTACTGACCCTCTGACAGTGCAGCGCTCCCTCAGTACTGACCCTTTGACAGTGCAGCGCTCCCTCAGTACTGACCCACTGACAGAGCAGCACTCCCTCAGTACTGACCCTCTGACAGTGCGGCGCTCCCTCAGTACTGACCCACTGACAGTGCAGCACTCCCTCAGTACTGACCCTCTGACAGTGCTGCACTCCCTCAGTACTGACCCTCTGACAGTGAAGCGCTCCCTCAGTACTGACTCTTTGACAGAGCACTGCTCCCTCAGTAGTGACCCACAGACAGTGCAGCACTCCCTCAGTACTGAACCACTGACAGTGCAGTATTCCCTCAGTACTGACTCTCTGACAGTGCAGCACTCCCTTAGTACTGACCCTCTGACAGTGCAGCACTCCCGCAGTACTGACCCTCTTACAGTGCAGCTCTCCCTCAGTACTGACCCTCTGACAGTGCAGTACTCCCTCAGTCCTGACCCTCTGACAGTGCAGCACTCCCTCAGTACTGACCCTCTGACAGTGCAACACTCACTCAGTCCTGACCCTCTGACAGAGCAGCACTCCCTCAGTACTGACCCTCTGACAGTGTAACACTCACTCAGTACTGACCTTCTGACAGAGCAGCGCTCCCTCAGTACTGACCCACTGACAGTGCAGCTCTCCCTCAGTACTGACCCTCTGACAGTGAAGCGCTCCCTCAGTCCTGACCCTTTGATAGTGCAGCACTCCCTCAGTACTGACCCTCTGACAGTGCAACATTCACTCAGTACTGACCCTCTGACAGAGCACCGCTCCCTCAGTACTGACCCACTGACAGTGCAGCACTCCCTCAGTACTGACCCACTGACAGTGCAGCATTCCCTCAGTACTGACCCACTGACAGTGCAGCATTCCCTCAGTACTGAACCTCTGACAGTGCAGCGCTCCCTCGGTACTGACCCTCTGACAGTGCAGCACTCCCTCAGTACTGACCCTCTGACAGTGCAGGACTCCCTCAGTACTGACCCTCTGACAGTGCAGCACTCCCGCAGTATTGACCCTCCGACAGTGCAGCTCTCCCTCAGTACTGACCTTCTGACAGTGCAGCACTCCCTCAGTACTGACCCTCTGACAGTGCAGCACTCCCTCAGTACTGACCCTCTGACAGTGCAGCATTCCCTCAGTACTGACCCTCTGATATTGCACCACTCCCTCAGTTCTGACCCTCTGACAGTGCAGCACTCCCTCAGTACTGACCCTCTGACAATGCAGCATTCCCTCAGTACTGACCCTCTGGCAGTGCAGCATTCCCTCGGTACTGACCCTCTGACAGTGCAGCTCTCCCTCAGTCCTGACCCTCAGACATTTCAGCATTGCCTCAGTACTGACCCTCTGACAGTGCAGCACTCCCTCAGTACTGACCTACTGACAGTGCAGCATTCCCTCAGTACTGACTCTCTGACAGTGCAGCACTCCCTCAGTACTGACCCTCTGACAGTGCAGCACTCCCTCAGCACTGTCCCTCTGTCAGTGCGGCACTCCCTCAGTACCGACCCTCTGACAGTGCAGCACTCCCTCAGTACTGACCCTCTGACAGTGGAGCGCTCCCTCAGTACTGACCCTTTGACAGTGCAGCGCTCCCTCAGTACTGACCCACTGACAGTGGAGCACTCCCTCAGTACTGACCCTCTGACAGTGCAGCGCTCCCTCAGTACTGACCCTCTGACAGTGAAGCGCTCCCTCAGTACTGACCCTTTGACAGTGCAGCACTCCCTCAGTACTGACCCTCTGACAGTGCAACACTCACTCAGTACTGACCCTCTGACAGAGCACCGCTCCGTCAGTACTGACCCACTGACAGTGCCGCACTACCTCAGTACTGACCCTCTGGCAGTGCAGCATTCCCTCGGTACTGACCCTCTGACAGTGCAGCTCTCCCTCAGTACTGACCCTCTGACAATGCAGCATTCCCTCAGTACTGACCCTCTGACAGTGCAGCTCTCTCTCAGTGCTGACCCTCTGACAGTGCAGCTCTCCCTTAGTCCTGACCCTCAGACAGTTCAGCATTGCCTCAGTACTGACCCTCTGACAGTGCAGCACTCGCTCATTACTGACCCTCTGACAGTGCAACACTCACTCAGTACTGACCCTCTGACAGTGCACCGCTCCCTCACTACTGACCCACTGACAGTGCAGCACTCCCTCAGTACTGTCCTACTGACAGTGCAGCATTCCCTCAGTACTGACTCTCTGACAGTGCAGCACTCCCTCAGTACTGACCCTCTGACAGTGCAGCACTCCCTCAGCACTGTCCCTCTGTCAGTGCGGCACTCCCTCAGTTCCGACCCTCTGACAGTGCAGCGCTCCCTCGGTACTGACCCTCTGACAGTGCAGCACTCCCTCAGTACTGACCCTCTGACAGTGCAGGACTCCCTTAGTACTGACCCTCTGACAGGGCAGCACTCCCGCAGTACTGACCCTCTGACAGTGCAGCTCTCCCTTACTACTGACCTTCTGACAGTGCAGCACTCCCTCAGTCCTGACCCTCTGTCAGTGCAGCACTCCCTCAGTAATGACCCTCTGACAGTGCTGCACTCCCTCAGTACTGACCCTCTGACAGTGAAGCGCTCCCTCAGTACTGACCCACTGACAGTGCAGCACTCCCTCAGTACTGACCCTCTGACAGTGCTGCACTCCCTCAGTACTGACCCTCTGACAGTGAAGCGCTCCCTCAGTACTGACTCTTTGACAGTGCAGCACTCCCTCAGTACTGACCCCCTGACAGTGCAACACTCACTCAGTACTGACCCTCTGACAGAGCACCGCTCCCTCAGTACTGACCCACAGTCAGTGCAGCACTCCCTCAGTACTGAACCACTGACAGTGCAGCATTCCCTCAGTACTGACTCTCTGACAGTGCAGCACTCCCTTAGTACTGACCCTCTGACAGTGCAGCACTCCCGCAGTACTGACCCACTTACAGTGCAGCTCTCCCTCAGTACTGACCCTCTGACAGTGCAGCACTCCCTCAGTACTAATCCTCTGACAGTGCAACACTCACTCAGTACTGACCCTCTGACAGAGCAGCGCTCCCTCAGTATTGACCCACTGACAGTGCAGCACTCCCTCAGTACTGACCCTCTGACAGTGCAGCACTCCCTCAGTACTGATGCTCTGACAGTGCAGCACTCCCTCAGTACTGACCCTCTGACAGTGAAGCGCTCCCTCAGTCCTGACCCTTTGATAGTGCAGCACTCCCTCAGTACTGACCCTCTGACAGTGCAACACTCACTCAGTACTGACCTTCTGACAGAGCAGCGCTCCCTCAGTACTGACCCACTGACAGTGCAGCACTCCCTCAGTACTGATGCTCTGACAGTGCAGCACTCCCTCAGTACTGACCCTCTGACAGTGAAGCGCTCCCTCAGTCCTGACCCTTTGATAGTGCAGCACTCCCTCAGTACTGACCCTCTCACAGTGCAACATTCACTCAGTACTGACCCTCTGACAGAGCACCGCTCCCTCAGTACTGACCCACTGACAGTGCAGCACTCCCTCAGTACTGACCCTCTGACAGTGCAGCATTTCCTCAGTACTGACCCTCTGATATTGCACCACTCCCTCAGTTCTGACCCTCTGACAGTGCAGCACTCCCTCAGTACTGACCCTCTGACAGTGCAGCACTCCCTCAGTACTGACCCTCTGACAATGCAGCATTCCCTCAGTACTGACCCTCTGGCAGTGCAGCATTCCCTCGGTACTGACCCTCTGACAGTGCAGCTCTCCCTCAGTACTGACCCTCTGACAATGCAGCATTCCCTCAGTACTGACCCTCTGGCAGTGCAGCTCTCTCTCAGTGCTGACCCTCTGACAGTGCAGCTCTCCCTCAGTCCTGACCCTCAGACAGTTCAGCATTGCCTCAGTACTGACCCTCTGACAGTGCAGCACTCCCTCAGTACTGACCCTCTGACAGTGCAACACTCACTCAGTACTGACTCTCTGACAGTGCACCGCTCCCTCAGTACTGACCCACTGACAGTGCAGCACTCCCTCAGTACTGACCTACTGACAGTGCAGCATTCCCTCAGTACTGACTCTCTGACAGTGCAGCACTCCCTCAGTACTGACCCTCTGACAGTGCAGCACTCCCTCAGCACTGTCCCTCTGTCAGTGCGGCACTCCCTCAGTACCGACCCTCTGACAGTGCAGCACTCCCTCAGTACTGACCCTCTGACAGTGCAGCGCTCCCTCAGTACTGACCCTTTGACAGTGCAGCGCTCCCTCAGTACTGACCCACTGACAGAGCAGCACTCCCTCAGTACTGACCCTCTGACAGTGCGGCGCTCCCTCAGTACTGACCCACTGACAGTGCAGCACTCCCTCAGTACTGACCCTCTGACAGTGCTGCACTCCCTCAGTACTGACCCTCTGACAGTGAAGCGCTCCCTCAGTACTGACTCTTTGACAGAGCACTGCTCCCTCAGTACTGACCCACAGACAGTGCAGCACTCCCTCAGTACTGAACCACTGACAGTGCAGTATTCCCTCAGTACTGACTCTCTGACAGTGCAGCACTCCCTTAGTACTGACCCTCTGACAGTGCAGCACTCCCGCAGTACTGACCCTCTTACAGTGCAGCTCTCCCTCAGTACTGACCCTCTGACAGTGCAGTACTCCCTCAGTCCTGACCCTCTGACAGTGCAGCACTCCCTCAGTACTGATCCTCTGACAGTGCAACACTCACTCAGTCCTGACCCTCTGACAGAGCAGCACTCCCTCAGTACTGACCCTCTGACAGTGTAACACTCACTCAGTACTGACCTTCTGACAGAGCAGCGCTCCCTCAGTACTGACCCACTGACAGTGCAGCTCTCCCTCAGTACTGACCCTCTGACAGTGAAGCGCTCCCTCAGTCCTGACCCTTTGATAGTGCAGCACTCCCTCAGTACTGACCCTCTGACAGTGCAACATTCCCTCAGTACTGACCCTCTGACAGAGCACCGCTCCCTCAGTACTGACCTACTGACAGTGCAGCACTCCCTCAGTACTGACCCACTGACAGTGCAGCATTCCCTCAGTACTGACTCTCTGACAGTGCAGCACTCCCTCAGTACTGACCCACTGACAGTGCAGCATTCCCTCAGTACTGAACCTCTGACAGTGCAGCGCTCCCTCGGTACTGACCCTCTGACAGTGCAGCACTCCCTCAGTACTGACCCTCTGACAGTGCAGGACTCCCTCAGTACTGACCCTCTGACAGTGCAGCACTCCCGCAGTATTGACCCTCCGACAGTGCAGCTCTCCCTCAGTACTGACCTTCTGACAGTGCAGCACTCCCTCAGTACTGACCCTCTGACAGTGCAGCACTCCCTCAGTACTGACCCTCTGACAGTGCAGCATTCCCTCAGTACTGACCCTCTGATATTGCACCACTCCCTCAGTTCTGACCCTCTGACAGTGCAGCACTCCCTCAGTACTGACCCTCTGACAATGCAGCATTCCCTCAGTACTGACCCTCTGGCAGTGCAGCATTCCCTCGGTACTGACCCTCTGACAGTGCAGCTCTCCCTCAGTCCTGACCCTCAGACAGTTCAGCATTGCCTCAGTACTGACCCTCTGACAGTGCAGCACTCCCTCAGTACTGACCTACTGACAGTGCAGCATTCCCTCAGTACTGACTCTCTGACAGTGCAGCACTCCCTCAGTACTGACCCTCTGACAGTGCAGCACTCCCTCAGCACTGTCCCTCTGTCAGTGCGGCACTCCCTCAGTACCGACCCTCTGACAGTGCAGCACTCCCTCAGTACTGACCCTCTGACAGTGCAGCGCTCCCTCAGTACTGACCCTTTGACAGTGCAGCGCTCCCTCAGTACTGACCCACTGACAGTGGAGCACTCCCTCAGTACTGACCCTCTGACAGTGCAGCACTCCCTCAGTACTGACCCTCTGACAGTGAAGCGCTCCCTCAGTACTGACCCTTTGACAGTGCAGCACTCCCTCAGTACTGACCCTCTGACAGTGCAACACTCACTCAGTACTGACCCTCTGACAGAGCACCGCTCCGTCAGTACTGACCCACTGACAGTGCAGCACTCCCTCAGTACTGAACCACTGACAGTGCAGCATTCCCTCAGTACTGACTTTCTGACAGTGCAGCACTCCCTCAGTACTGACCCTCTGACAGTGCAGCACTCCCTCAGCACTGTCCCTCTGACATTGCGGCACTCCGTCAGTGCTGACCCTCTGACAGTGCAACACTCACTCAGTACTGACCCTTTGACAGAGCAGCGCTCCCTCAGTACTGACCCACTGACAGTGCAGCACTCCCTCAGTACTGACCCTCTGACAGTGCAGCACTCTGTCAGTACTGACCGTCTGACAGTGAAGCGCTCCCTCAGTACTGATCCTCCGGCAGTGCAACACTCACTCAGTACTGACCCTCTAACAGAGCACCGCTCCCTCAGGACTGACCCACTGACAGTGCAGCACTCCCTCAGTACTGACCCCCTGACAGTGAAGCGCTCCCTCAGTACTGACCCTTTGACTGTGCAGCACTCCCTCAGTACTGACCATCTGATAATGCAGCATTCCCTCAGTACTGACCCTCTGACAGAGCACCGCTCCCTCAGTACTGACCCTCTGACAGAGCACCGCTCCCTCAGTACTGACCCACTGACAGTGGAGCACTCCCTCAGTACTGACCCACTGACAGTGCAGCATTCCCTCAGTACTGACTCTCTGACAGTGCAGCACTCCCTCAGTACTGACCCTCTGACAGTGCAGCGCTCCCTCGGTACTGACCCTCTGACATTGCAGCACTCCCTCAGTACTGACCCTCTGACAGTGCAGGACTCCCTCAGTACTGACCCTCTGACAGTGCAGCACTCCCGCAGTATTGACCCTCCGACAGTGCAGCTCTCCCTCAGTACTGACCCTCTGACAGTGCAGCATTCCCTCAGTACTGACCGTCTGACAGTGCAGCACTCCCTCAGTACTGACCCTCTGACAGTGCAGCATTCCCTCAGTACTGACCCTCAGACAGTGCAGGACTCCCTCAGTACTGACCCTCTGACAGTGCAGCACTCCCGCAGTATTGACCCTCCGACAGTGCAGCTCTCCCTCAGTACTGACCCTCTGACAGTGCAGCATTCCCTCAGTACTGACCCTCTAACAGTGCAGCACTCCCTCAGTACTGACCCTCTGACAGTGCAGCACTCCCTCAGTACTGACCCTCTGATATTGCACCACTCCCTCAGTTCTGACCCTCTGACAGTGCAGCACTCCCTCAGTACTGACCCTCTAACAGTGCAGCACTCCCTCAGTACTGACCCTCTGATAGTGCAGCATTCCCTCAGTACTGACCCTCTGATATTGCACCACTCCCTCAGTTCTGACCCTCTGACAGTGCAGCACTCCCTCAGTACTGACCCTTTGACAATGCAGCATTCCCTCAGTACTGACCCTCTGGCAGTGCAGCATTCCCTCGGTACTGACCCTCTGACAGTGCAGCTCTCCCTCAGTCCTGACCCTCAGACAGTTCAGCATTGCCTCAGTACTGACCCTCTGACAGTGCAGCACTCCCTCAGTACTGACCCTCTGACAGTGCAGCGCTCCCTCAGTAGTGACCCTCTGACAGTGCAGCGCTCCCTCGGTACTGACCCTCTGACAGTGCAGCATTCCCTCAGCACTGTCCCTCTGTCAGTGCGGCACTCCCTCAGTACCGACCCTCTGACAGTGCAGCACTCCCTCAGTACTGACCCTCTGACAGTGCAGCGCTCCCTCAGTACTGACCCTTTGACAGTGCAGCGCTCCCTCAGTACTGACCCACTGACAGTGGAGCACTCCCTCAGTACTGACCCTCTGACAGTGCAACACTCACTCAGTACTGACCCTCTGACAGAGCACCGCTCCCTCAGTACTGACCCACTGACAGTGCAGCACTCCCTCAGTACTGACCCTCTGACAGTGCAGCGCTCCCTCAGTACTGACCCTTTGACAGTGCAGCGCTCCCTCAGTACTGACCCACTGACAGTGGAGCACTCCCTCAGTACTGACCCTCTGACAGTGCAGCACTCCCTCAGTACTGACCCTCTGACAGTGAAGCGCTCCCTCAGTACTGACCCTTTGACAGTGCAGCACTCCCTCAGTACTGACCCTCTGACAGTGCAACACTCACTCAGTACTGACCCTCTGACAGAGCACCGCTCCGTCAGTACTGACCCACTGACAGTGCAGCACTCCCTCAGTACTGAACCACTGACAGTGCAGCATTCCCTCAGTACTGACTTTCTGACAGTGCAGCACTCCCTCAGTACTGACCCTCTGACAGTGCAGCACTCCCTCAGCACTGTCCCTCTGACATTGCGGCACTCCGTCAGTGCTGACCCTCTGACAGTGCAACACTCACTCAGTACTGACCCTTTGACAGAGCAGCGCTCCCTCAGTACTGACCCACTGACAGTGCAGCACTCCCTCAGTACTGACCCTCTGACAGTGCAGCACTCTGTCAGTACTGACCGTCTGACAGTGAAGCGCTCCCTCAGTACTGACCCTCCGGCAGTGCAACACTCACTCAGTACTGACCCTCTGACAGAGCACCGCTCCCTCAGGACTGACCCACTGACAGTGCAGCACTCCCTCAGTACTGACCCCCTGACAGTGAAGCGCTCCCTCAGTACTGACCCTTTGACTGTGCAGCACTCCCTCAGTACTGACCTTCTGATAATGCAGCATTCCCTCAGTACTGACCCTCTGACAGAGCACCGCTCCCTCAGTACTGACCCTCTGACAGAGCACCGCTCCCTCAGTACTGACCCACTGACAGTGGAGCACTCCCTCAGTACTGACCCACTGACAGTGCAGCATTCCCTCAGTACTGACTCTCTGACAGTGCAGCACTCCCTCAGTACTGACCCTCTGACAGTGCAGCGCTCCCTCGGTACTGACCCTCTGACATTGCAGCACTCCCTCAGTACTGACCCTCTGACAGTGCAGGACTCCCTCAGTACTGACCCTCTGACAGTGCAGCACTCCCGCAGTATTGACCCTCCGACAGTGCAGCTCTCCCTCAGTACTGACCCTCTGACAGTGCAGCATTCCCTCAGTACTGACCGTCTGACAGTGCAGCACTCCCTCAGTACTGACCCTCTGACAGTGCAGCATTCCCTCAGTACTGACCCTCAGACAGTGCAGGACTCCCTCAGTACTGACCCTCTGACAGTGCAGCACTCCCGCAGTATTGACCCTCCGACAGTGCAGCTCTCCCTCAGTACTGACCCTCTGACAGTGCAGCATTCCCTCAGTACTGACCCTCTAACAGTGCAGCACTCCCTCAGTACTGACCCTCTGACAGTGCAGCACTCCCTCAGTACTGACCCTCTGATATTGCACCACTCCCTCAGTTCTGACCCTCTGACAGTGCAGCACTCCCTCAGTACTGACCCTCTAACAGTGCAGCACTCCCTCAGTACTGACCCTCTGATAGTGCAGCATTCCCTCAGTACTGACCCTCTGATATTGCACCACTCCCTCAGTTCTGACCCTCTGACAGTGCAGCACTCCCTCAGTACTGACCCTTTGACAATGCAGCATTCCCTCAGTACTGACCCTCTGGCAGTGCAGCATTCCCTCGGTACTGACCCTCTGACAGTGCAGCTCTCCCTCAGTCCTGACCCTCAGACAGTTCAGCATTGCCTCAGTACTGACCCTCTGACAGTGCAGCACTCCCTCAGTACTGACCCTCTGACAGTGCAGCGCTCCCTCAGTAGTGACCCTCTGACAGTGCAGCGCTCCCTCGGTACTGACCCTCTGACAGTGCAGCATTCCCTCAGCACTGTCCCTCTGTCAGTGCGGCACTCCCTCAGTACCGACCCTCTGACAGTGCAGCACTCCCTCAGTACTGACCCTCTGACAGTGCAGCGCTCCCTCAGTACTGACCCTTTGACAGTGCAGCGCTCCCTCAGTACTGACCCACTGACAGTGGAGCACTCCCTCAGTACTGACCCTCTGACAGTGCAACACTCACTCAGTACTGACCCTCTGACAGAGCACCGCTCCCTCAGTACTGACCCACTGACAGTGCAGCACTCCCTCAGTACTGAACCACTGAGAGTGCAGCATTCCCTCAGTACTGACTTTCTGACAGTGCAGCGCTCCCTCGGTACTGACCCTCTGACAGTGCAGCACTCCCACAGTACTGACCCTCTGACAGTGCAGGACTCCCTCAGTACTGACCCTCTGACAGTGCAGCACTCCCGCAGTATTGGCCCTCTGACAGTGCAGCTCTCCCTCAGTATTGACCCTCTGACAGTACAGCAGTCCCTCAGTATTGACCCTCTGACAGTGCAGGACTCCCTCAGTACTGACCCTCTGACAGTGCAGCACTCCCGCAGTACTGACCCTCTGACAGTGCAGCTCTCCCTCAGTACTGACCCTCTGACAGTGCAGCACTCCCTCAGTACTGACCCTCTGACAGTGCAGCACTCCCTCAGTACTGACTCTCTGACAGTGCAGCATTCCCTCAGTACTGACCCTCTGATATTGCACCACTCCCTCAGTTCTGACCCTCTGACAGTGCAGCATTCCCTCAGTACTGACCCTCTGACAGTGCAGCACTCCCTCAGTACTGACCCTCTGACAATGCAGCATTCCCTCAGTACTGACCCTCTGACAGTGCGGCACTCCCTCAGTACTGACCCACTGACAGTGCGGCACTCCCTCAGTACTGACCCTCTGACAGTGCGGCACTCCCTCAGTACTGACCCACTGACAGTGCCGCACTACCTCACTACTGACCCTCTGGCAGTGCAGCATTCCCTCGGTACTGACCCTCTGACAGTGCAGCTCTCCCTCAGTACTGACCCTCTGACAATGCAGCATTCCCTCAGTACTGACCCTCTGGCAGTGCAGCTCTCTCTCAGTGCTGACCCTCTGACAATGCAGCTCTCCCTTAGTCCTGACCCTCAGACAGTTCAGCATTGCCTCAGTACTGACCCTCTGACAGTGCAGCACTCGCTCATTACTGACCCTCTGACAGTGCAACACTCACTCAGTACTGACCCTCTGACAGTGCACCGCTCCCTCACTACTGACCCACTGACAGTGCAGCACTCCCTCAGTACTGTCCTACTGACAGTGCAGCATTCCCTCAGTACTGACTCTCTGACAGTGCAGCACTCCCTCAGTACTGACCCTCTGACAGTGCAGCACTCCCTCAGCACTGTCCCTCTGTCAGTGCGGCACTCCCTCAGTACCGACCCTCTGACAGTGCAGCGCTCCCTCGGTACTGACCCTCTGACAGTGCAGCACTCCCTCAGTACTGACCCTCTGACAGTGCAGGACTCCCTTAGTACTGACCCTCTGACAGGGCAGCACTCCCGCAGTACTGACCCTCTGACAGTGCAGCTCTCCCTTACTACTGACCTTCTGACAGTGCAGCACTCCCTCAGTCCTGACCCTCTGACAGTGCAGCACTCCCTCAGTAATGACCCTCTGACAGTGCTGCACTCCCTCAGTACTGACCCTCTGACAGTGAAGCGCTCCCTCAGTACTGACCCACTGACAGTGCAGCACTCCCTCAGTACTGACCCTCTGACAGTGCTGCACTCCCTCAGTACTGACCCTCTGACAGTGAAGCGCTCCCTCAGTACTGACTCTTTGACAGTGCAGCACTCCCTCAGTACTGACCCCCTGACAGTGCAACACTCACTCAGTACTGCCCCTCTGACAGAGCACCGCTCCCTCAGTACTGACCCACAGACAGTGCAGCACTCCCTCAGTACTGAACCACTGACAGTGCAGCATTCTCTCAGTACTGACTCTCTGACAGTGCAGCACTCCCTTAGTACTGACCCTCTGACAGTGCAGCACTCCCGCAGTACTGACCCACTTACAGTGCAGCTCTCCCTCAGTACTGACCCTCTGACAGTGCAGCACTCCCTCAGTACTAATCCTCTGACAGTGCAACACTCACTCAGTACTGACCCTCTGACAGAGCAGCGCTCCCTCAGTATTGACCCACTGACAGTGCAGCACTCCCTCAGTACTGACCCTCTGACAGTGCAGCACTCACTCAGTCCTGACCCTCTCACAGAGCAGCACTCCCTCAGTACTGACCCTCTGACAGTGCAACACTCACTCAGTACTGACCTTCTGACAGAGCAGCGCTCCCTCAGTACTGACCCACTGACAGTGCAGCACTCCCTCAGTACTGATGCTCTGACAGTGCAGCACTCCCTCTGTACTGACCCTCTGACAGTGAAGCGCTCCCTCAGTCCTGACCCTTTGATAGTGCAGCACTCCCTCAGTACTGACCCTCTGACAGTGCAACATTCACTCAGTCCTGACCCTCTCACAGAGCAGCACTCCCTCAGTACTGACCCTCTGACAGTGCAACACTCACTCAGTACTGACCTTCTGACAGAGCAGCATTCCCTCAGTACTGACTCTCTGACAGTGCAGCACTCCCTCAGTACTGACCCTCTGACAGTGCAGCGCTCCCTCGGTACTGACCCTCTGACAGTGAGGCACTCCCTCAGTACTGACCCTCTGACAGTGCAGGACTCCCTCAGTACTGACCCTCTGACAGTGCAGCACTCCCGCAGTACTGACCCTCTGACAGTGCACCTCTCCCTCAGTACTGACCCTCTGACAGTGCAGCACTCCCTCAGTTCTGACCCTCTGACAGTGCAGCACTCCCACAGTACTGACCCTCTGACAGTGCAGCATTCCCTCAGTACTGACCCTCTGATATTGCACCACTCCCTCAGTTCTGACCCTCTGACAGTGCAGCATTCCCTCAGTACTGACCCTCTGACAGTGCAGCACTCCCTCAGTACTAATCCTCTGACAGTGCAACACTCACTCAGTACTGACCCTCTGACAGAGCAGCGCTCCCTCAGTATTGACCCACTGACAGTGCAGCACTCCCTCAGTAATGACCCTCTGACAGTGCAGCACTCACTCAGTCCTGACCCTCTGACAGAGCAGCGCTCCCTCAGTATTGACCCACTGACAGTGCAGCACTCCCTCAGTACTGACCCTCTGACAGAGCAGCGCTCCCTCAGTACTGAACCACTGAGAGTGCAGCATTCCCTCAGTACTGACTTTCTGACAGTGCAGCGCTCCCTCGGTACTGACCCTCTGACAGTGCAGCACTCCCACAGTACTGACCCTCTGACAGTGCAGGACTCCCTCAGTACTGACCCTCTGACAGTGCAGCACTCCCGCAGTATTGGCCCTCTGACAGTGCAGCTCTCCCTCAGTATTGACCCTCTGACAGTACAGCAGTCCCTCAGTATTGACCCTCTGACAGTGCAGGACTCCCTCAGTACTGACCCTCTGACAGTGCAGCACTCCCGCAGTACTGACCCTCTGACAGTGCAGCTCTCCCTCAGTACTGACCCTCTGACAGTGCAGCACTCCCTCAGTACTGACCCTCTGACAGTGCAGCACTCCCTCAGTACTGACTCTCTGACAGTGCAGCATTCCCTCAGTACTGACCCTCTGATATTGCACCACTCCCTCAGTTCTGACCCTCTGACAGTGCAGCATTCCCTCAGTACTGACCCTCTGACAGTGCAGCACTCCCTCAGTACTGACCCTCTGACAATGCAGCATTCCCTCAGTACTGACCCTCTGACAGTGCGGCACTCCCTCAGTACTGACCCACTGACAGTGCGGCACTCCCTCAGTACTGACCCTCTGACAGTGCGGCACTCCCTCAGTACTGACCCACTGACAGTGCCGCACTACCTCACTACTGACCCTCTGGCAGTGCAGCATTCCCTCGGTACTGACCCTCTGACAGTGCAGCTCTCCCTCAGTACTGACCCTCTGACAATGCAGCATTCCCTCAGTACTGACCCTCTGGCAGTGCAGCTCTCTCTCAGTGCTGACCCTCTGACAATGCAGCTCTCCCTTAGTCCTGACCCTCAGACAGTTCAGCATTGCCTCAGTACTGACCCTCTGACAGTGCAGCACTCGCTCATTACTGACCCTCTGACAGTGCAACACTCACTCAGTACTGACCCTCTGACAGTGCACCGCTCCCTCACTACTGACCCACTGACAGTGCAGCACTCCCTCAGTACTGTCCTACTGACAGTGCAGCATTCCCTCAGTACTGACTCTCTGACAGTGCAGCACTCCCTCAGTACTGACCCTCTGACAGTGCAGCACTCCCTCAGCACTGTCCCTCTGTCAGTGCGGCACTCCCTCAGTACCGACCCTCTGACAGTGCAGCGCTCCCTCGGTACTGACCCTCTGACAGTGCAGCACTCCCTCAGTACTGACCCTCTGACAGTGCAGGACTCCCTTAGTACTGACCCTCTGACAGGGCAGCACTCCCGCAGTACTGACCCTCTGACAGTGCAGCTCTCCCTTACTACTGACCTTCTGACAGTGCAGCACTCCCTCAGTCCTGACCCTCTGACAGTGCAGCACTCCCTCAGTAATGACCCTCTGACAGTGCTGCACTCCCTCAGTACTGACCCTCTGACAGTGAAGCGCTCCCTCAGTACTGACCCACTGACAGTGCAGCACTCCCTCAGTACTGACCCTCTGACAGTGCTGCACTCCCTCAGTACTGACCCTCTGACAGTGAAGCGCTCCCTCAGTACTGACTCTTTGACAGTGCAGCACTCCCTCAGTACTGACCCCCTGACAGTGCAACACTCACTCAGTACTGCCCCTCTGACAGAGCACCGCTCCCTCAGTACTGACCCACAGACAGTGCAGCACTCCCTCAGTACTGAACCACTGACAGTGCAGCATTCTCTCAGTACTGACTCTCTGACAGTGCAGCACTCCCTTAGTACTGACCCTCTGACAGTGCAGCACTCCCGCAGTACTGACCCACTTACAGTGCAGCTCTCCCTCAGTACTGACCCTCTGACAGTGCTGCACTCCCTCAGTACTAATCCTCTGACAGTGCAACACTCACTCAGTACTGACCCTCTGACAGAGCAGCGCTCCCTCAGTATTGACCCACTGACAGTGCAGCACTCCCTCAGTACTGACCCTCTGACAGTGCAGCACTCACTCAGTCCTGACCCTCTCACAGAGCAGCACTCCCTCAGTACTGACCCTCTGACAGTGCAACACTCACTCAGTACTGACCTTCTGACAGAGCAGCGCTCCCTCAGTACTGACCCACTGACAGTGCAGCACTCCCTCAGTACTGATGCTCTGACAGTGCAGCACTCCCTCTGTACTGACCCTCTGACAGTGAAGCGCTCCCTCAGTCCTGACCCTTTGATAGTGCAGCACTCCCTCAGTACTGACCCTCTGACAGTGCAACATTCACTCAGTACTGACCCTCTGAAAGAGCACCGCTCCCTCAGTACTGACCCACTGACAGTGCAACACTCCCTCAGTACTGACTCACAGACAGTGCAGCATTCCCTCAGTACTGACTCTCTGACAGTGCAGCACTCCCTCAGTACTGACCCTCTGACAGTGCAGCGCTCCCTCGGTACTGACCCTCTGACAGTGAGGCACTCCCTCAGTACTGACCCTCTGACAGTGCAGGACTCCCTCAGTACTGACCCTCTGACAGTGCAGCACTCCCGCAGTACTGACCCTCTGACAGTGCACCTCTCCCTCAGTACTGACCCTCTGACAGTGCAGCACTCCCTCAGTTCTGACCCTCTGACAGTGCAGCACTCCCACAGTACTGACCCTCTGACAGTGCAGCATTCCCTCAGTACTGACCCTCTGATATTGCACCACTCCCTCAGTTCTGACCCTCTGACAGTGCAGCATTCCCTCAGTACTGACCCTCTGACAGTGCAGCACTCCCTCAGTACTAATCCTCTGACAGTGCAACACTCACTCAGTACTGACCCTCTGACAGAGCAGCGCTCCCTCAGTATTGACCCACTGACAGTGCAGCACTCCCTCAGTAATGACCCTCTGACAGTGCAGCACTCACTCAGTCCTGACCCTCTGACAGAGCAGCGCTCCCTCAGTATTGACCCACTGACAGTGCAGCACTCCCTCAGTACTGACCCTCTGACAGAGCAGCGCTCCCTCAGTATTGACCCACTGACAGTGCAGCACTCCCTCAGTACTGACCCTCTGACAGAGCAGCGCTCCCTCAGTATTGACCCACTGACAGTGCAGCACTCCCTCAGTACTGACCCTCTGACAGTGCAGGACTCCCTCAGTACTGACCCTCTGACAGTGCAACACTCACTCAGTACTGACCTTCTGACAGAGCAGCGCTCCCTCAGTACTGACGCACTGACAGTGCAGCACTCCCTCAGTACTGATGCTCTGACAGTGCAGCACTCCCTCAGTACTGACCCTCTGACAGTGAAGCGCTCCCTCAGTCCTGACCCTTTGATAGTGCAGCACTCCCTCAGTACTGACCCTCTGACAGTGCAACATTCACTCAGTACTGACCCTCTGACAGAGCACCGCTCCCTCAGTACTGACCCACTGACAGTGCAACACTCCCTCAGTACTGACCCACTGACAGTGCAGCATTCCCTCAGTACTGACTCTCTGACAGTGCAGCACTCCCTCAGTACTGACCCTCTGACAGTGCAGCGCTCCCTCGGTACTGACCCTCTGACAGTGCAGCACTCCCTCAGTACTGACCCTCTGACAGTGCAGCACTCCCGCAGTACTGACCCTCTGACAGTGCACCTCTCCCTCAGTACTGACCCTCTGACAGTGCAGCACTCCCTCAGTTCTGACCCTCTGACAGTGCAGCACTCCCTTAGTACTGACCCTCTGACAGTGCAGCATTCCCTCAGTACTGACCCTCTGATATTGCACCACTCCCTCAGTTCTGACCCTCTGACAGTGCAGCATTCCCTCAGTACTGACCCTCTGACAGTGCAGCACTCCCTCAGTACTGACCCTCTGACAATGCAGCATTCCCTCAGTACTGACCCTCTGGCAGTGCAGCATTCCCTCGGTACTGACCCTCTGACAGTGCAGCTCTCCCTCAGTACTGACCCTCTGACAATGCAGCATTCCCTCAGTACTGACCCTCTGGCAGTGCAGCTCTCTCTCAGTGCTGACCCTCTGACAGTGCAGCTCTCCCTCAGTCCTGACCCTCAGACAGTTCAGCATTGCCTCAGTACTGACCCTCTGACAGTGCAGCACTCCCTCAGTACTGACCCTCTGACAGTGCAACACTCACTCAGTACTGACTCGCTGACAGTGCACCGCTCCCTCAGTACTGACCCACTGACAGTGCAGCACTCCCTCAGTACTGACCCACTGACAGAGCAGCACTCCCTCAGTACTGACCCTCTGACAGTGCAACACTCACTCAGTCCTGACCCTTTGACAGAGCAGCGCTCCCTCAGTACTGACCCACTGACAGTGCAGCACTCCCTCAGTACTGACCCTCTGACAGTGCTGCACTCCCTCAGTACTGACCATCTGACAGTGAAGCGCTCCCTCAGTACTCACTCTTTGACAGTGCAGCACTCCCTCAGTACTGACCCCCTGACAGTGCAACACTCACTCAGTACTGACCCTCTGACAGAGCACTGCTCCCTCAGTACTGACCCACAGACAGTGCAGCACTCCCTCAGTACTGAACCACTGACAGTGCAGCATTCCCTCAGTCCTGACTCTCTGACAGTGCAGCACTCCCTTAGTACTGACCCTCTGACAGTGCAGCACTCCCTCAGTACTGACCCTCTGACAGTGCAGTACTCCCTCAGTACTGACCCTCTGACAGTGCAGCACTCCCTCAGTACTGATCCTCTGACAGTGCAACACTCACTCAGTACTGACCCTCTGACAGAGCAGTGCTCCCTCAGTATTGACCCACTGACAGTGCAGCACTCCCTCAGTACTGACCCTCTGACAGTGCAGCACTCACTCAGTCCTGACCCTCTGACAGAGCAGCACTCCCTCAGTACTGACCCTCTGACAGTGTAACACTCACTCAGTACTGACCTTCTGACAGAGCAGCGCTCCCTCAGTACTGACCCACTGACAGTGCAGCACTCCCTCAGTACTGACGCTCTGACAGTGCAGCTCTCCCTCAGTACTGACCCTCTGACAGTGAAGCGCTCCCTCAGTCCTGACCCTTTGATAGTGCAGCACTCCCTCAGTACTGACCCTCTGACAGTGCAACATTCACTCAGTACTGACCCTCTGACAGAGCACCGCTCCCTCAGTACTGACCCACTGACAGTGCAGCATTCCCTCAGTACTGACTCTCTGACAGTGCAGCACTCCCTCAGTACTGACCCTCTGACAGTGCAGCGCTCCCTCGGTACTGACCCTCTGACAGTGCAGCACTCCCTCAGTACTGACCCTCTGAGAGTGCAGGACTCCCTCAGTACTGACCCTCTGACAGTGCAGCACTCCCGCAGTATTGACCCTCCGACAGTGCAGCTCTCCCTCAGTACTGACCCTCTGACAGTGCAGCACTCCCTCAGTACTGACCCTCTGACAGTGCAGCACTCCCTCAGTACTGACCCTCTGACAGTGCAGCATTCCCTCAGTACTGACCCTCTGATATTGCACCACTCCCTCAGTTCTGACCCTCTGACAGTGCAGCACTCCCTCAGTACTGACCCTCTGACAATGCAGCATTCCCTCAGTACTGACCCTCTGGCAGTGCAGCATTCCCTCGGTACTGACCCTCTGGCAGTGCAGCTCTCTCTCAGTGCTGACCCTCTGACAGTGCAGCTCGCCCTCAGTCCTGACCCTCAGACAGTTCAGCATTGCCTCAGTACTGACCCTCTGACAGTGCAGCACTCCCTCAGTACTGACCTACTGACAGTGCAGCATTCCCTCAGTACTGACTCTCTGACAGTGCAGCACTCCCTCAGTACTGACCCTCTGACAGTGCAGCACTCCCTCAGCACTGTCCCTCTGTCAGTGCGGCACTCCCTCAGTACCGACCCTCTGACAGTGCAGCACTCCCTCAGTACTGACCCTCTGACAGTGCAGCGCTCCCTCAGTACTGACCCTTTGACAGTGCAGCGCTCCCTCAGTACTGACCCACTGACAGTGGAGCACTCCCTCAGTACTGACCCTCTGACAGTGCAGCACTCCCTCAGTACTGACCCTCTGACAGTGCAGCACTCCCTCAGTACTGACCCTCTGACAGTGCAGCACTCCCTCAGTACTGACCCTCTGACAGTGCAGCACTCCCTCAGTACTGACCCTCTGACAGTGCAGCACTCCCTCAGTACTGACCCTCTGACAGTGCAGCACTCCCTCAGTACTGACCCTCTGGCAGTGCAGCACTCCCTCAGTACTGACCCTTTGACAGTGCAGCACTCCCTCAGTACTGACCCTCTGACAGTGCAACACTCACTCAGTACTGACCCTCTGACAGAGCACCGCTCCCTCAGTACTGACCCACTGACAGTGCAGCACTCCCACAGTACTGACCCTCTGACTGTGCAGCACTCCCTCAGCACTGTCCCTCTGACATTGCGGCACTCCGTCAGTGCTGACCCTCTGACAGTGCAACACTCCCTCAGTACTGACCCACTGACAGTGCGGCACTCCCTCAGTACTGACTCTCTGACAGTGCAGCACTCCCTCAGTACTGACCCTCTGACAGTGCAGCGCTACCTCAGTACTGACCCACTGACAGTGCAGCACTCCCTCAGTACTGACCCTCTGACAGTGCAGCGCTCCCTCAGTACTGACCCTTTGACAGTGCAGCGCTCCCTCAGTACTGACCCACTGACAGTGGAGCACTCCCTCAGTACTGACCCTCTGACAGTGCAGCACTCCCTCAGTACTGACCCTCTGACAGTGAAGCGCTCCCTCAGTACTGACCCTTTGACAGTGCAGCACTCCCTCAGTACTGACCCTCTGACAGTGCAACACTCACTCAGTACTGACCCTCTGACAGAGCACCGCTCCCTCAGTACTGACCCACTGACAGTGCAGCACTCCCTCAGTACTGAACCACTGACAGTGCAGCATTCCCTCAGTACTGACTTTCTGACAGTGCAGCACTCCCTCAGTACTGACCCTCTGACAGTGCAGCACTCCCTCAGCACTGTCCCTCTGACATTGCGGCACTCCGTCAGTGCTGACCCTCTGACAGTGCAACACTCACTCAGTACTGACCCTTTGACAGAGCAGCGCTCCCTCAGTACTGACCCACTGACAGTGCAGCACTCCCTCAGTACTGACCCTCTGACAGTGCAGCACTCTGTCAGTACTGACCGTCTGACAGTGAAGCGCTCCCTCAGTACTGACCCTTTCACAGTGCAGCACTCCCTCAGTACTGACCCTCCGGCAGTGCAACACTCACTCAGTACTGACCCTCTGACAGAGCACCGCTCCCTCAGTACTGACCCACTGACAGTGCAGCACTCCCTCAGTACTGACCCTCTGACAGTGAAGCGCTCCCTCAGTACTGACCCTTTGACAGTGCAGCACTCCCTCAGTACTGACCCTCTGATAATGCAGCATTCCCTCAGTACTGACCCTCTGACAGAGCACCGCTCCCTCAGTACTGACTCTCTGACAGAGCACCGCTCCCTCAGTACTGACCCACTGACAGTGCAGCACTCCCTCAGTACTGACCCACTGACAGTGCAGCATTCCCTCAGTACTGACTCTCTGACAGTGCAGCACTCCCTCAGTACTGACCCTCTGACAGTGCAGCGCTCCCTCGGTACTGACCCTCTGACAGTGCAGCACTCCCTCAGTACTGACCCTCTGACAGTGCAGGACTCCCTCAGTACTGACCCTCTGACAGTGCAGCACTCCCGCAGTATTGACCCTCCGACAGTGCAGCTCTCCCTCAGTACTGACCCTCTGACAGTGCAGCATTCCCTCAGTACTAACCCTCTGACAGTGCAGCACTCCCTCAGTACTGACCCTCTGACAGTGCAGCATTCCCTCAGTACTGACCCTCTGACAGTGCAGGACTCCCTCAGTACTGACCCTCTGACAGTGCAGCCCTCCCGCAGTATTGACCCTCCGACAGTGCAGCTCTCCCTCAGTACTGACCCTCTGACAGTGCAGCATTCCCTCAGTACTGACACTCTGACAGTGCAGCACTCCCTCAGTACTGACCCTCTGACAGTGCAGCATTCCCTCAGTACTGACCCTCTGACAGTGCAGCACTCCCTCAGCACTGTCCCTCTGACAGTGCGGCACTCCCTCAGTACCGACCCTCTGACAGTGCAGCGCTCCCTCGGTACTGAGCCTCTGACAGTGCAGCACTCCCTCAGTACTGACCCTCTGACAGTGCAGGACTCCCTCAGTACTGACCCTCTGACAGTGCAGCACTCCCGCAGTGTTGACCCTCTGACAGTGCAGCACTCCCTCGGTACTGACCCTCTGACAGTGCAGCATTCCCTCAGTACTGACCCTCTGATATTGCAGCACTCCCTCAGTTCTGACCCTCTGTCAGTGCAGCATTCCCTCAGTACTGACCCTCTGACAGTGCAGCACTCCCTCAGTACTGACCCTCTGACAATGCAGCATTCCCTCAGTACTGACCCTCTGGCAGTGCAGCTCTCCCTCAGTACTGACCCTCTGACAGTGCAGCACTCCCTCAGTACTGACCCACGGACAGTGCAGCACTCCCTCAGTACTGACCCTCTGACAATGCAGCATTCCCTCAGTACTGACCCTCTGGCAGTGCAGCTCTCCCTCAGTACTGACCCTCTGACAGTGCAGCACTCCCTCAGTACTGACCCTCTGACAGTGCAGCTCTCCCTCAGTACTGACCCTCTGACAATGCAGCACTCCCTCAGTACTGACCCTCTGGCAGTGCAGCTCTCCCTCAGTACTGACCCTCTGACAGTGCAGCACTCCCTCAGTACTGACCCACTGACAGTGCAGCACTCCCTCAGTACTGACCCACTGACAGTGCAGCACTCCCTCAGTACTGTCCCTCTGACAGTGCATCACTCCCTCAGTACTGTCCCTCTGACAGTGCAGCACTGCCTCAGTACTGACCCACTGACAGTGCAGCACTCCCTCAGTACTGTCCCTCTGACAGTGCAGCACTCCCTCAGTACTGACCCTCTGACAGTGCAGCGCTCCCTCAGTACTGACCCTCTGACAGTGCAGCGCTCCCTCAGTACTGACCGTCTGACCGTCAGTGCTACTGTGGGGCCCCTTTAATCATCGTTCGAATAATAATCTTTATTGTTGCAAGTAGGCTTACATTAACACTGCAATGAAGTTACTGTGAAAAGCCCCTAGTCGCCACACTTCGGCGCCTGTTCGTGTACATGGGGGGAGAATTCAGAATGTCCAATTCACCGAACAAGCACGTCTTTCGGGACTTGTGGGTGAAAACCGGAGCACCCGGAGGAAACCCACGCAGACACGGGGAGCGCGTGCAGACTCCGCACAGACAGTGACCCAAGCCGGGAATCAAACCTGGGTCCTTGTCGCTGTGAAGTATCAGTGCTAACCACTGTGCTACCATGCCGCCCATTGACCGTATTGACTCTGTGCCAATTAGCTGGTGGCTCAGGTAGGAATCCAGAGATTATTACCTTTTTCGTTCTGCTTTACCTCCTCGCTGTTCATATTCCTGCAGCAGAACGTCTGTCCTTGTTCGAACCGAGTCCTTGTTCTACCTATGTCGAAGGTATCTCTGTGGATCACGACAACTGGATCTTTACCCTTCCACTCCAAGTTCCTCTGCAGCCCAGGTGAGATCTCCTGAACCCGAGTACCAGGCAGGCCACACAACCTTCGGAACGCTCGACCCCGGCCACAGAGAACCGTGTCAATGCCCCGAACTAGGCTGTCCCCAATTATGAAATGAAAAAATGAAATGAAATGAAAATCGCTTATTGTCACGAGTAGGCTTCAAATGAAGTTACTGTGAAAAGCCCCTAGTCACCATATTCCGGCGCCTGTTCGGGGAGGCTGTTACGGGAATGTTACATTATGTTACATTATGACTACATTTCTGTCACTCCCCCCACTTGAACGGCTCACTGTACACGGAGCTGTGGTCAGTTTGCTCATCCTCCCTACAGTCCCCACTCTCGTTCACACAGGGAGCAAGAAACCTGTTGGACAGGGATAAAGGCTGAGGCTCCTGCAACCCTACCTTCTGGATCCCTCTACCTGCCTCACTCGCAGTCACACCCTCCTGTCCCTGACCACTGGCTGAATTTAAGTTAGTTATTCTGAGGGGTGTGACTGTCTCCTGGACCACAGGGCTGGATTCTCCCTCCTGAAGGCAGACTATTGACGCCGTGGTAAAAACCGGAGAGTTTAACGACGCCGTCATCGGGCCGCTAGGTGTACCGATCCTCTGCCCGACAGGGGGCCGGCACGGCACTGGGGCGACCCACGCCGCTCCAGCAGCCGATAGAGGCGTCAAACGGGCGCAGCAGGTCTGTGCATGCGCATTGCAACCGGCGCAAACTCGCACATGCGCGGTAGCTTCCTTCTCCGTGCCAGCCCCGACGTAACATGGCGTAGGACTTCAGGGGGCAGCGCGGAGTAAAAGAGGCCCCCAACAGGAGAGGCTGGCCCTGAGATCGGTAGGCCCCGATCGCAGGCCAGGCCACGGTGGAGGCCCCCCCCCCCCCCCCCCCCGGGTCGGATCCACCCCCCACCCCCCCCCACCAGGCCGCCCCCTGCAGGATGGACACCGAGGTCCCGTTGGGTAATGACCACATGTGAACGGCACCAGCGGGACTCGGACTATCTTGGCGACCACTCGGCTCATCTCAGGTGGAGAATCGCCGGGGGGGGGGGGGGCGTGTAGAGCGCCCCTGACCGGTGCCGCGCTGCCACTAATGGCACCGATTATCTGGTCACCGGCGCGAACTGAGAGTATCCCACCCACAGTGTCCAGGTACCTCTTCCCCCCCCCCCCCCACCTGATGTGCCACAGCGTCCGGAGCTCAGACTCCAGCTCATCAACTCTGAGCCGGACTTCCCCAAGTAACCAACAAGTAACCCCAAGTGCTCAATGGGGTCAACCATCTCCCACATCATGCAGGAAGAACACATCATGCAGATACTCCCTCAGTACTGACCCTCTGATTGGTACGGTGAATGTGAGCCTGGATGTTTTGTGTCCACACGCTTTTGTGCCATTTTAAGCCCAGAATCTTGCGACCGACCTGTGAGACTGCTGTCAGCTGAGACACTGTTGACATTGTCACCCACAACTTCTATTCAGTCCTGCCTTGTTCCACACAGTGTGTGGATCCGTGTGTTACATTTCCACCTCAGAGTCATTAGGTCATGAGTTCAAGTTGCACTTCAGAAACTTAAGTCCTTAGTTTATGTTGAGGCTCTGAGTGTGGCACTATGGGTGTGCAACATTGTCAGAGGTGCTGAGTTCTCAGATGCAGCACCCTCTGCCCTCTCATATGGTCGGTAAAGATCCCAAGACAGTGTTTTGAAGAAGAGCAGGGTTGTTCTGTGGTGTTTGGGTCAGTAACCAGAAGAGACAGATTGAAGGTAATTTTGCAAAAGAGCTGGGAAAATTGTTAGAAACTATTATTGGAGACATTATAGCAGGGCAGTAGCGAAAATTTAAAGGTACCAGGCAGAGTCAACATGGTTTTGTGAAAGGAAAATTCATGTTTAACCAATTTATTGGAGTTCTGTGAAGAATTAACATATAATGTGGTAAAGAGGAACCGAAGGATGTACTATACTTAGATTTCAAGAAGACATTTGATGAGGTACCACATCAAAGGTTATTGCGTAAAATAAAAACTCATGGTGTGATGAGTGTAGGAATTTCAGATATATTGCATTGTGAGCATTTGGTGAAGTAAGGGTTAAAAACCTGGGTTAGAGTGTGTTTGACTGCTGAAGTCATGTTTTATTGATCCTTAGGTTGAAAGACAACAAGCTTTTCAAAGCCAGAGGTGCAATTAACCATCGTACAAATCTTGGGCTAATGCAGTTTTGTTTTGATTAAAGAGATTCCTTGGGGAGTTAATTAGTTTTCAGCTTGGTGCGATGATGTCATTGTTGAGTGGAGCTAAGTCATCAGGCTTTTTGAGAAAGCATTTTCAGTGCAGTTCTGTTCTGGATGAAGCTGGGACCGCAAGTCAGGTTTTGTTTTCTGCAGTTGAGTTAAAAAGTGACTAACAGTCTTTAAAGCAATGCAGACTTGTCTGAGGACAAGGGGAAGCTGAAACAAACCAGTTGGAACACCTTTTGAAGACATCCAGCCAGAACTCTGACAGGAGTCATATCTTTTCTGTAAAGCAGTGTCAAAAGATGTCTTTCTCAAAGAATAACTCTATTAGGGTCTGGTTTAGCACAGGGCTAAATCGCTGGCTTTTAAAGCAGACCAAGGCAGGCCAACAGCGCGGGTTCAATTCCCGTACCAGCCTCCCCAAACAGGCGCCAGAATGTGGCGACTAGGGGCTTTTCACAGTAACTTCATTTGAAGCCTACTTGTGACAATAAGCGATTTTCATTTTGTTTAATTTTTCATTTTGTAAGGCACGTATTCCCCTGGGCAATTGGTATTTAAGGTGGATTGAGAGCGGAGATGAGTTATTTTCTTGTTGTTTAAGTGGGAATAAGGATAGTAATTAAGGGTATTGTATTCACAGTATTGAGTAGTATTGTTTCAGGGGTAATTGGAAGCTATTTTCTGGTGTGATGTTAAAGATATTTTAATACTGTGTTAGTGATAAAGTTTGTTTTAATAAACCACATCCCTATTTATTTGAGAACTCACTCCTGGAGCGAGGTATCCTTTCTTCACAGTCTGACAAAATTAAAGCACACTGGGCTAAATCAATGGCTTTTAAAGCAGACCAAAGCAGGCCAGCAGCACGGTTCAATTCCCGTACCAGCCTCCCCGAACAGGTGCCGGCATGTGGCGACTAGGGGCTTTTCGCAGTCACTTCGTTGAAGCCTACTTGTGACAATAAGTGATTTTCATTTCATTTTCATTTTCAAATAAAATATTGGGGATTCTGTCCAGTAACCTAGCTACTGTTGGAGTCTGGTCTGGGATCGTAATAATTTGGTAAAGGTAAACACATTGGCATGGGTAGATAACAGGAAATGGAGAGTAGGCATAAATGGGTCTTTTCCTCGTTGGCAAGATGTAACAGGAGGTGTGCCACAGGGATCAGTGCTGGGACATTAACTATTATATAAATGACTTGGGTGAAAGGACCAAAGGTAAGATACAAAGAGAAGTAGGAAAGTAAGATGCGAAGAGGACATAATGAGATTACAAAGGGACGTAGATGGGTTTAGTGAGTGGGCAAAGATCTGGCAAATGGAGCATAATGTGAAATTGTCCATTTTGGCAAGAAAAATAAAAGAAGTGTAATGAACGTAGGAAATATTGTTTGCAGAAATGTTATTAAAATCAGGGTTAAGATGCATATAGACAGATAGAGCTGTGATTAAGATGTCATAAACATGAGATAATCATTGATTTGCAGCTAACGTATTCTCAAAATAGATCTTGAGAACCATTTACTTGTTTATATTGTTGATGTTTGAAGGACCTCTGGGGTGTAGATAATTTATGAGGGGTATTGCGTTTAGTCCTGGCTAAACAAGTCAAGGGACATCTGCTCAGAAGAGGCAAAAGAATGCCTTATGCTTTGGGTAAACATGATGTAGTTACTGGGAGTAGGTCTGTCTGGGAGTAGGTTCCCCAATATTGACTGGGACTCACTTAGTGCCAGGGGCTTAGACGGGGCAGAGTTTGTAAGGAGCATCCAGGAGGGCTTCTTAAAACAATTTGTAGACAGTCCAACTAGGGAAGGGGCGGTACTGGACCTGGTATTGGGGAATGAGCCCGGCCAGGTGGTAGAAGTTTCAGTAGGGGAGTATTTCGGGAACAGTGACCACAATTCAGTAAGTTTTAAAGTACTGGTGGACAAGGATAAGAGTGGTCCTAGGATGAATGTGCTAAATTGGGGGAAGGCTAATTATAACAATATTAGGCGGGAACTGAAGAACCTAGATTGGGTGCGGATGTTTGAGGGCAAATCAACATCTGACATGTGGGAGGCTTTCAAGTGTCAGTTGAAAGGAATTTAGGACCGGCATGTTCCTGTGAGCAAGATGGATAAATACGGCAATTTTAGGGAACCTTGGATAACGAGCGATATTGTAGGCCTCGTCAAAAAGAAAAAGGAGGCATTTGTCAGGGCTAAAAGGCTGGGAACAGACGAAGCCTGCGTGGAATATAAGGAAAGTAGGAAGGAACTTAAGCAAGGAGTCAGGAGGGCTAGAAGGGGTCACGAAAAGTCATTGGCAAATAGGGTTAAGGAAAATCCCAAGGCTTTTTACACGTACATAAAAAGCAGATGGGTAGCCAGGGAAAGGGTTGGCCCACTGAAGGATAGGCAAGGGAATCTATGTGTGGAGCCAGAGGAAATGGGAGAGGTACGAAATGAATACTTTGCATCAGTATTCACCAAAGAGAAGGAATTGGTAGATGTTGAGTCTGGAGAAGGGGGGGGAAAAAGCCTGGGTCACATTGAGATCCAAAAAGACGAGGTGTTGGTCGTCTTAAAAAATATTAAGGTAGATAAGTCCCCAGGGCCTGATGGGATCTACCCCAGAATACTGAAGGAGGCTGGAGAGGAAATTGCTGAGGCATTGACAGAAATCTTTGGATCCTCACTGTCTTCAAATGATGTCCCGGATGACTGGAGAATAGCCAATGTTGTTCCTCTGTTTAAGAAGGTTAGCAAGGATAATCCAGGGAACTACAGGCCGGTGAGCCTTAATTCAGTGGTAGGGAAATTACTGGAGAGAATTCTTCGAGACAGGATCTACTCCCATTTGGAAGCAAATGGACGTATTAGTGAGAGGCAGCATTGGTTTGTGAAGGGGAGGTCGTGTCTCACTAACTTGATAGAGTTTTTCGAGGAGGTCACAAAGATGATTGATGCAGGTAGGGCAGTGGATGTTGTCTATATGGACTTCAGTAAGGCCTTTGAAAAGGTCCCTCATGTTAGACTGGTACAAAAGGTGAAGTCACACAGGATCAGGGGTGAGTTGGCAAGGTGGATACAGAACTGGCTAGGTCATCGAAGGCAGAGGATAGCAATGGAAGGATGCTTTTCTGATTGGAGGGCTGTGACCAGTGGTGTTCCGCAGGGATCAGTGCTGGGACCTTTGCTGTTTGTAGTATATATAAATGATTTGGAGGAAAATGTAACTGGTCTGATTAGTAAGTTTGCGGACGACACAAAGGTTGGTGGAATTGCGGATAGCGATGAGGACTGTCAGAGGATACAGCAGGATTTAGATTGTTTGGAGCCTTGGGCGGAGAGATGGCAGATGGAGTTTAATCTGGACAAATGTGAGGTAATGCATTTTGGAAGGTCTAATGCAGGTAGGGGATATACAGTGAATGGTAGAACCCTCAAGAGTATTGAAAGTCAAAGAGATCTAGGAGTACAGGTCCACAGGTCACTGAAAGGGGCAACACAGGTGGAGAAGGTAGTCAAGAAGGCATACGGCATGCTTGCCTTCATTGGCCGGGGCATTGAGTATAAGAATTGGCAAGTCATGTTGCAGCTGTATAGAACCTTAGTAAGGCCACACTTGGAGTATAGTGTTCAATTCTGGTCACCACACTACCAGAAGGATGTGGAGGCTTTAGAGAGGGTGCAGAAGAGATTTACCAGAATGTTGCCTGGTATGGAGGGCATTAGCTATGAGGCGCGGTTGAATAAACTCGGTTTGTTCTCACTGGAACGACGGAGGTTGAGGGGCGACCTGATAGAGGTCTACAAAATTATGAGGGGCATAGATAAAGTGGATATTCAGAGGCTTTTCCCCAGGGTAGAGGGGTCAATTACTAGGGGGCATAGGGTTAAGGTGAGAGGGGCAAGGTTTAGAGTAGATGTACGAGGCAAGTTTTATACACAGAGGGTAGTGGGTGCCTGGAACTCGCTACCGGAGGAAGTGGTGGAAGCAGGGACGATAGTGACATTTAAGGGGCATCTTGACAAATACATGAATAGGATGGGAATAGAGGGATACGGACCCAGGAAGTGTAGAAGATTGTAGTTTAGTTGGGCAGCATGGTCGGCACGGGCTTGGAGGGCCGAAGGGCCTGTTCCTGTGCAGTACATTTCTTTGTTCTTTGTTCCTTGAAAAGACAGTTGGTCCTCGAATTCTCATCTAAACAGGGGTGTCTCATTTTGCTCCTGAAAGGTTCTCTCTCTAAAGACTCTGCACAGAGAAAAGCAAGTAGAGACCGAGTTGTCAACTTTACTCATGAGTGGTATTTGAAATACATTGGTTTGCTTAATTGGAATGTAGTAGCTGGTTTGGGAAGTAAGTTGAGGTTCTTTTCTCTTTTACTTAAGAACTGTTGGAACTGTTAATTGTTTCTTTGTTGCTAATATGGTTAATTCTGTGTTTAAATTAAAGTTTGTTTCAACATAAAAGACACCTATTGGTCAGTGTTATCACTCCTGTGGTGCAGTAACATTTCCTCACAGTTTCACAAATTGAAAATAGTTGGGATCTTGTCTGGGATCCCAACAGAAGCGTATTATCTGAATGGTGAGATATTGCAGAGGGATCTGGGTGTCCTAGTGCATGAATCACAAGAGATTAATATACAGGTGCAGCAAGTAATTAGGAAAGCTAATAGAAAGTTATTGTTTATTTTGAGGGGAAAGTAGGGAGGTTATGCTTCAGTTGTTGTGCAGGGCCTTAGTGAGACCACACCGGCAGCACTTGGTACAGTATTGAACATAGAACATAGAGCATTACAGCGCAGTACAGGCCCTTCAGCCCTCGATGTTGCGCCGACCTGTGAAACCAATGTAAAGCCCATCTGCACGATTCCATTAAAGAACATATTGGTCACCTTGTTTAAGGAAGGATGGAATTGTATTGAAGCAGTTCCGAGAAGGTTTACTCAACGGATACCTGGAATGGGCAGCTTGTCTTAGGAGGTTAGTTTGGACAGGTTAAGTTTGTATCGAGTGCGGCAACGGTAGCACAGTGGCTAGCACTGTTGCTTCCCAGCACCAGGGTCCCAGGTTCGATTCCCGACTTGGGTCACTGTCTGTGCGGAGTCTGCACGTTCTCCCTGTGTCTGCGTGGCTTGTGAGGTGAGTTGGACATTCCGAATTCTCCTTCAGTGTACCCGAACAGGTGCCGGAATGGGGCGACGAGGAGATTTCCAACAAAGAGGTGGCTTTGTTGCAGTGTTAATGTAAGCCTACTTGTGAGACTAAAGATTATTATTATTGTTATCCACTGGAGAATAGAAGAGTCAGAGGTGAATTAATCAAAATCTTAAAAGATCCTGAGGGGTTTTGACAGTATGGCATGGTGGTTAGCACTACTGCCTCATGCCGCCAGGGAGCCGGGTTCAATTCCGGCCTCGGGTGACTGTCTGTGTGCTGAGTCTGCACTTTCTCCCCGTGTCTGCGTGGGTTTCCTCCGGGTGCTCCAGTTTCATCCCACAGTCCAAAGAGGTTAGGTGGATTGGCCATGATAAATTGCCCCTCTGGCCCAAAAATGCACAGGTTAGGTGGGGTTACTGGGATAGGGTGGAGAAGTGGTCCTGGGTAGGATGTGTTTAGGAATGTGCTGCATGGAAGGGCGGTGGAGCACATCCAATGGGAAATTTACAGGGTGATGGGGCAAGAGCAGCGGGACTGGGGCTAAGTAGACAGATCTTTCAAAGGGCTGACAGGTACGGTGGGCTGAATGGCCACCCTCTATGCTGTACGATTTGGTGATTAAAGTCAAGCTGTTGTTTGATTTATTTTGGGACCTCCGCAGCCTTTCCTGATGTTTATTTATTTTTTCAGATTGCCCGGCACTTTGGACAGATGCCAATGGCTTCCATCAAGCACAGCGTGCGTAAGTGCTCACTCCTTCCACGGAGAACATGAGGGTCAGGGGTGGGGAGGGGATAGCGGCGTGGGGGCTGCCACACTCAGTTACCAAACTCGCTGGGTGTTGAGCTCCACATAATTCTTTTTAAAAAAAAATATATTTTATTCAAAATTTTTTTGGCCAAACAAAACAATACAAAGGTTTTCCTTTTTACAACAGTAAAACAGTATAAATAACAGTGGCCGTTTTGAACAAATAAATAAATAATATATACATAAACTAAATGGCAACTGCCATATCAAAAATAATAACTCTCCAAAAATAAAATCAAACAATCCAATATACATAGCCGAATACAAATATCTATACAAAAACACCCCTGAGGACCCGCCCGGGCTCCCCCCCCCCCCCCCCCACCCCGGGTTGCTGCTGTTATCTTCCCATTTCCTTTATCGTTCTGCGAGGTAGTCAATGAACGGTTGCCACCGCCTGGTGAACCCTTGAGCTGAACCCCCTTAGCGCGAACTTTATCCGTTCTAGCTTTATAAACCCTGCCATGTCATTTATCCAGGTCTCCACACCCGGGGGTTTGGCTTCCTTCCACATTAACAGTATCCTGCGCCGGGCTACTAGGGACGCAAAGGCCAAGACATCGGCCTCTCTCGCCTCCTGCACTCCCGGCTCTTCTGCAACCCCAAATATAGCCAACCCCCAGCTTGGCTCGACCCGGACCCCCACCACCTTCGAAAGCACCTTTGCCACCCCCACCCAGAACCCCTGTAGTGCCGGACATGACCAAAACATGTGGGTGTGGTTTGCTGGGCTTCTCGAGCATCTCCCACACCTATCCTCTACCCCGAAAAATTTACTGAGCCGTGCTCTGGTCATATGCGCCCTGTGTAGAACCTTGAATTGTATCAGGCTTAGCCTGGCGCACGAGGACGACGAGTTTACCCTACTTAGGGTATCAGCCCACAGCCCCTCCTCAATCTCTTCCCCCGGCTCTTCTTCCCATTTCCCTTTCAGCTCATCTACCATGATCTCCCCTTCGTCCCTCATTTCCCTGTATATATCCGACATCCTACCATCCCCCACCCATGTCCCTGAGATCACTCTATCCTGAACCTCCTGCGTCGGGAGCTGCGGGAATTCCCTCACCTGTTGCCTCGCAAAAGCCCTCAGTTGCATGTACCGAAATTCATTCCCTTGGGGCAACCCATATTTTTCCGTCAGCGCTCCCAGACTCGCAAACGTCCCGTCTACGAACAGATCTCTCAGTTGCACAACCCCAGCTCTTTGCCATGCTCCAAATCCCCCATCCATTCTCCCCGGGACAAACCTATGGTTATTTCTTATCGGGGACCGCACCGAGGCTCCCGTCCTTCCCCTATGTCATCTCCACTGCCCCCAAATTTTTAGTGTTGCCACCACCACTGGACTTGTGGTGTATTTCTTCGGGGAGAATGGCAACGGCGCCGTCGCCAGTGCTTGTAGGCTGGTTCCCTTGCAGGACGCCATCTCCAATCTCTTCCACGCCGCTCCCTCCCCTTCTCCCATCCACTTACACACCATTGAGATATTGGCGGCCCAGTAGTATTCACTTAGGCTCGGTAGTGCCAGCCCCCCCCCTATCCCTGCTACGCTGCAAGAACCCCCACCTCACTCTCGGGGTCTTCCCGGCCCACACAAAACTCATGACACTTTTCTCGATTCTCTTGAAAAAAGCCTTCGTGACCATCACCGGAAGGCACTGAAACACAAAGAGGAATCTCGGGAGGACTACCATTTTGACCGCCTGCACCCTACCCACCAGTGACAGGGGCACCATAAGACATAGGAGCGGAAGTAAGGCCATTCGGCCCATCGAGTCCACTCCGCCATTCAATCATGGCTGATTTCAACTCCATTTACCCGCTCTCTCTCCATAGCCCTTAATTCCTCGAGAAATCAAGAATTTATCAACTTCTGTCTTAAAGACACTCAACATCCCGGCCTCCACCGCCCTCTGTGGCAATGAATTCCACAGACCCACCACTCTCTGGCTGAAGAAATTTCTCCTCATCTCTGTTCTAAAGTGACTCCCTTTTATTCTAAGGCTGTGCCCCCGGGTCCTAGTCTCCCCTGCTAATGGAAACAACTTCCCTACATCCACCCTATCTAAGCCATTCATTATCTTGTAAGTTTCTATTAGATCTCCCCTCAACCTCCTAAACTCCAATGAATATAATCCCAGGATCCTCAGACGTTCATCGTATGTTAGGCCTACCATTCCTGGGATCACCCGTGTGAATCTCCGCTGGACCCGCTCCAGTGCCAGTATGTCCTTCCTGAGGTGTGGGGCCCAAAATTGCTCACAGTATTCTAAATGGGGCCTAACTAATGCTTTATAAAGCTTCAGAAGTACATCCCTGCTTTTATATTCCAAGCCTCTTGAGATGAATGTCAACATTGCATTTGCTTTCTTAATTACGGACTCAACCTGCAAGTTTACCTTTAGAGAATCCTGGACTAGGACTCCCAAGTCCCTTTGCACTTCAGCATTATGAATTTTGTCACCGTTTAGAAAATAGTCCATGCCTCTATTCTTTTTTCCAAAGTGCAAGACCTCGCACTTGCCCACGTTGAATTTCATCAGCCATTTCTTGGACCACTCTCCTAAACTGTCTAAATCTTTCTGCAGCCTCCCCACCTCCTCCATACTACCTGCCCCTCCACCTATCTTTGTATCATCGGCAAACTTAGCCAGAATGCCCCCAGTCCCGTCATCTAGATCGTTAATATATAAAGAGAACAGCTGTGGCCCCAACAGTGAACCCTGCGGGACACCACTCGTCACAGGTTGCCATTCCGAAAAAGAACCTTTTATCCCAACTCTCTGCCTTCTGCCTGACAGCCAATCGTCAATCCATGTTAGTACCTTGCCTCGAATACCATGGGCCCTTATTTTACTCAGCAGTCTCCCGTGAGGCACCTTATCAAAGGCCTTTTGTCCCATCTCTTAAAATCTTCCTCCATCTGTTCCACCAATCTTGTTAGATTAAGCCGGTGTAAGGTTCCCCAACTCCTGGCTATCTGAATCCCTAAGTACCGGAAATCTCTTGTCACCTTCCTCAGCGGTAAGTCATCTATTCCCCTGCTCTGCTCCCCCAGATGCACCACAAACAGCTCACTCTTACCCATATTCAATTTGTACCCCGAAAATTCCCCAAACTCCCTGAATGTCTGCATTATCTCAGGCATCCCCTCCACTGGGTCCGCAACATACAGCAATAAATCATCTGCATACAAGGATACCCGGTGTTCTTCTCCTCCCCTGAGCACTCCCCTCCACTTCCTGGAGCCCCTCAGTGCTATGGCCAGGGGCTTAATCGCCAATGCAAACAGTAACGGAGACAGGGGACACCCCTGCCTCGTCCCTCTATGAAGACGGAAGTAATCAGACCTCTGTCTGTTCGTGACCACGCTTGCCACTGGGGCCCTATTCAGCAGCTGTACCCATCCGATATACCCTTCTCCAAAACCAAATCTCCTCAGCACCTCCCGCAGATAATTCCACTTCACTCTGTCGAATGCTTTCTCGGCGTCCATCGCCACCACTATCTCCGCCTCCCCCTCTGGTGGGGGCATCATCATTACCCCTAGCAACCTCCGTATGTTCGTGTTCAGCTGTCTCCCCTTAACGAACCCAGTTTGATCCTCGTGGACCACCCCGGGGACACAGTCCTCTATCCTCGTCGCCATCACCTTGGCCAAGAGCTTAGCATCTACATTTAAAAGGGAAATGGGCCTGTAGGACCCACACTGCAGCGGGTCTTTTTCCTTCTTCAAAAGGAGCAATATCGTTGCCTCCGACATAGTCGGGGGCAGCTGCTCCCTTTCCCTAGCCTCATTAAAAGTTCTCGTCAGAAGCGGGGCCAGTAAGTCCATATACTTCCTATAAAATTCCACCAGGAATCCGTCCGGTCCCGGGGCCTTCCCCGCCTGCATGCTCCCAATCCCTTTTACCACCTCCTCCATCTCAATCTGTGCTCCCAGTCCCGCCCTCTCCTGCTCCTCCACCTTAGGAAATTCCAGCTGATCCAAGAAACACATCATTCCCTCCTTCCCTTCCGGGGGCTGAGCCTTATATAACCTCTCATAAAATGCCTTGAACACCCCGTTCACTCTTTCCGCTCCCCGTTCCATCTCTCCCTCCTCATCTCTCACCCCACCTATCTCCCTCGCTGCTCCCCTCTTCCTCAATTGGTGGGCCAGTAGCTGACTCGCCTTCTCTCCATACTCATACTGTACACCCTGTGCCCTCCTCCACTGTGCCTCCGCCTTACCCGTGGTCAGCAGGTCAAACTCCACATGTAGCCTTTGTCTTTCCCTGTACAGTCCCTCCTAAGGTGCCTCCGCATATTGCCTGTCCACCCTCAAAAGTTCTTTCAGCAATCGCTCCCTTTCTTTACCCTCTTGCTTCCCTTTATGTGCCCTTATGGATATCAGTTCCCCCCTACCCACCGCCTTCAACGCCTCCCAGACCACTCCCACCTGAACCTCTCCATTGTCATTAAGCTCCAAGTCCCTTTCGATGCACCCCCTCACCCTTAAACATACCCCCTCATCCGCCAATAAGCCCATATCCATTCTCCAGAGTGGGTGCTGTTCTTTTTCCTCTCCTACCTCCAGATCTACCCAATGTGGAGCGTGGTCCGAAATAGCTATGGCCGTATATTCCGTCCCTGTCACCTTCGGAATCAGTGCCCTTCCCAAGACAAAAAAGTCTATCCGTGAGTATACTTTGTGGACATGGGAGAAAAATGAGAACTCCTTACTCCTAGGCCTGCTAAATCTCCAGGGATCTACTCCTCCCATCTGCTCCATGAAGTCCTTGAGCACCCTGGCCGCTGCCGGCCTCCTCCCGGTCCTGGACCTCGACCGGTCCAGCCCTGGATCAAGCACCGTATTGAAGTCTCCCCCCATTACCAACTTTCCCGCCTCCAGGTCCGGGATACGTCCCAACATACGCCTCATAAAATTTGCATCATCCCAGTTCGGGGCATATACGTTCACTAAAACCACCGCCTCCCCTTGCAATCTGCCACTCACCATCACATATCTACCCCCACTATCCGCCACTATGGTCTTTGCCTCAAACAGTACCCGTTTCTCCACCAAGATAGCCAGCCCCCTGTTCTTCGCATCCAAACCCGAATGAAACACCTGCCCCACCCATCCTTTACGTAGTCTGACCTGGTCTATCAGTTTCAGATGCGTCCCCTGCAACATAACCACATCTGCCTTTAATTTCTTTAGGTATGCGAGTACCCGTGCCCTTTTAATTGGCCCGTTCAGCCCTCTCACGTTCCAGGTGATCAGCCGGGTTGGGGGGCTCTTTACCCCCCCCACTTGTCGACTAGCCACCCCCTTTTTTAACCCAGTTCCTCACCCGATTCCCACGTACCCGTTTATCCCCCCGACGGCGCCCTCCCGCCTCGACCACCCCATCCCATAACAGCTCCCCCTTCTCCTTAGCAGCTGCAACCCAGTTAACCCCCCCTCCCCCCCTCCGCTAGATCCCTTCCTAGCGTAGTTGCACCCCCCATGTTGCTCCCAGAAGTCAGCGAACTCTGGCTGACCTTGGCTTCCCCCCTTGTCCTCTGCCCCCACTGTGCGAGGCCCCCTCCTTCCTGCGTCCCTGTTCCCGCCATAATTACCATAGCGCGGGAACAAAGCCCGCGTTTCCCACTCGGCCCCGCCCCTAATGATCGGCGCCCACAGTTCCTCATACTCTCCCCCCCCCCCCCCCCCCCCCCCCCCCAACATGGGGAAGAGAGAAAAGTTACAGGATCGCAAGATTAACAAACTGAAAAATCATCCCCCCCCCTTTTTTCTCACCCCACATAATCACCCCACCACTTTGTCCCAAAAGCTCTTTCTCTCGCCAGACTATTCCAGCTTCTCGTCCACAATGAATGTCCACGCCTCTTCTGCCGTCTCAAAGTAGTGGTGCTTCCCTTGGTATGTGACCCACAATCTCGCCGGTTGCAACATTCCAAACTGGATCTTTTTGTGAAGCACCGCCTTAGCCCGATTGAAACTTGCCCTCCTTCTCGCCACCTCCGCACTCCAATCCTGGTATACGCGGATCACCGCGTTCTCCCACCTACAGCTCCGAGTTTTCTTCGCCCATCTTAGGACCATCTCTCTGTCATTATAGCGGTGAAACCTCACCACTATGGCTCGAGGTATTTCTCCTGCCCTTGGTCTTCGCGCCATAACTCGATAAGCTCCCTCCACCTCCAAGGGGCCCGTCGGGGCCTCCGATCCCATTAACGAGTGAAGCATCGTGCTCACATATGTCCCGACGTCCGCCCCTTCTACGCCTTCGGGAAGACCCAGAACCCTTAAATTCTTCCTCCTCGAATTATTCTCCAGTACTTCCAGCCTTTCCACACACCTTTTGTGCTGCGCCTCGTGCGTCTCTGTCTTCACCACCAGGCCCTGTATTTCGTCTTCATTTTCAGCAGCCTTTGCCTTCATGACCCGAAGCTCCTGCTGTTGTGTCCTCTGCTCCTCCTTTAGCCCTTCAATCGCCTGTAATATCGGGGCCAACAGCTCCTTCTTCAATTCCTTTTTCAGCTCTTGCACACAGCGCCGCAGGAACTCTTGTTGCTCCGGGCCCCATAACAAGCGGCCACCTTCCGACGCCATCTTGCTTTGAGCTTCCCTTCCTTGCCGCTGCTCCAGAGGATCCTCCGCAATCCGGCCGCTATCCTCTCCCTTATCCATGTGTATCCGGGGGGGATTCCCTTATGGTTTACCGCACAGTGTTTTTGGCCGTTTAAATTGCCGTTGGGGCTCCTATTAAGAGCCCAAAAGTCCGTTCCACCGGGAGCTGCTGAAACGTGCGACTTAGCTGGTCATCGCCGCACCCGGAAGTCAGCTCCACATAATTCTTAATCTCCCTCCCACAAAACTCCTCAGCAAACAAATGTCCTGAGTCCAAACTTCGCCCTGACCTCTGGATCCGTCCCGAACAAAGATTCAATCTAACCAGTGTGGCCCATTGGCCTGAGGTCACAATCCCTGCACATTCCGCCCCGACCGCCCCCATCAGCACCGCCAGGCTCACCGCGAAAAAATTCAATCCTGGAATACAGGCGAATACACCTTCCCGGGTTCCCGAAATTCCAGGGATCCACCATCCTCAACCTTTCCATGAACCCTCCCACCGCTTTCGCCATCCTCAAACTTCCCATCGACTTGGGGTTCCACCTATCCAACCTCGGCTCCCCTACACAATTAAAACTCCCCCCCCTCCCCCCATGATCACCTGGTGAGAGTACAGGACTGGAATCACCCCCAGCGATCTCTGTCCAAAACCAACATCATCCCAATTCGGTGCATACATGTTCACCACCACCACCGGTGTCCCCTCAAACATGCCACTCACTATCACGTACCCCTCAAACTCTTCAGGTGCGCGAACACCTGGGACCTCTTGACCAGCCCATTCCGCCCCGGACATTCCATGTCACAATCCTCACTGGAGGTTTTCACCTCCACCTCCCTCTAGTGCCCACCATCACCACCCTTAGACTCCGCCTTGTCGATTCCCACTCTAACCCGGGCCCATCCAAGATGGCCTCCAACCCCGCCCATGACCACACTCATTCTCCATACCTGCCACATGGCATTCCTCCCCACGCAACCCTCCCTTCTCCTACCCTCGCCCCCCCCCCCACTTCCCGATCATCGCAGCCTCCCCCCCCCACACACACCCCCCGCCCCACTTTTGCACTCCCATTCACTAGCATTGCTCCTGAATCTAATCTGTCGCCGGTACAGCACTGTCTTGATCTTGTTGAAGCCCGCTCGCATCATGGCCAACGCGCTCGCATCATGGCCAACCCGCTCCCATCATGGCCAACTCCACTCTAATGTCCTGATCAATCTGGACTCAATTTCCCTCCTATTCAGAGACCAGTTTCGCCCTGGCCCATCTCAGGATCGTATTTATCCAGAAACCTGCCCGCGGCGCCTCTCCCGCTCTCGGCTTGTGCCTCAAGGACCTATGGACCCAGTCCCCCTCTGGGGCCTTGTCCAACACCTTGGCCTCCACCAACCTAGCCAACATCCTCGCCACGTAGTTCCCCCACTTCCTGCGGTAGACCCACAATCCACAGGTGGTGTCGCCTCGACCTATCCCCTTTGTCCTCCACCTTCGTCCGCAGCAACTTGCACAGATCTCCCAGGGTCGCCGCGTCCGCCTCCAATGACACAATACGTTCTCTCTGGTCGGACACCACCCTCTCCACCTCCTGGATCGTCGCCCCCCCGTGTTTTGAGGCACTTTTCCACCTGCTCTAGGGCCCCGGGAAGAGGTACCCCCAGCCCCCACAATCACCTTTGACAAGCCGCTCTGCATCTCATACCTTTGCTGCCGAAACCCCTCTTGAATGATCCCAATCAATTGCTCCATCTGCAGCTTGTGATGATTGATTACTGCACCTTTAATGTAATGATCCCTTTAAGACCGAGTTTGGAACCCTGGGGGACTCCGCCTCCGGCTCCGCCCCCCCAGGGAGCCATATATAAGGTAATGTCCAGTGGGCAGCGTGCAGTGAGCACACTTCTCGGCAGCTGTCTGGTTCTCCGGTAATTAAAGCCTTTGTACTACCAATCATCTCTCTTGAGTTGTAATTGAGGGTATCTCACAGCTTTCCCACCTACAATGACGCTTCCCCCCTCCGCTATCTTCGCAACTGGAACCGCGCCACAAGCCTCCCCCAACTCTTTCACCAGGTCCTTCAGTGTTTTCGTCGGGTCTGAGAGCCCGTCAACATGCCCATCCAGGAGAGAACCTCTTCCCCTGAACTCTCCGCTCCACGTTTCCGACGAGCCTACCCAAAACACGGGTGAAAAACCGACAGCTTCAAGCAGGATCCGCCCTGTGCTTGACCACTCCCTCCATGGCCTCCACCTGGTCCCTCCATTCCGCCCCTTGGTGCATGGAGATAGGAAGAGGCCAGTCAGCCCTTCCAAGCTGTTCCTTGAACCAATCAGATTGTAGCTGATCCGTCTCACAACTGGATTTGGCCATTTTTACTCGGAGTATTCCTTGATAACTTTATGCAACAACAATCTAACAATCTCGGTCTTGGAAACACCAGTTGACCCAAAAGGTTGACAACGTTCTTCAAGAGAGAGTGTTCCAGATTTTCACTGGCCTTTGAGTGTGTGGTAAACCACTGTTGCACCTGTATTAGGTGATGTAGGGTAGGACCTGGACTACAGGTTCGCCGGTAGTCCCTGCCTGCTGGCTCCGCCCAGTAGGCGGAGTATAAATATGCGTGTCCTCCATTCAGCAGCCATTTTGCCAGCTGCTGGGGGAGGCCACACATCTTAGAGCAATAAAGCCTCAGTTGTATCCAACTCTGGTCTTTGTTCAATTGATCGCGCCTCAGAGTGAAGGAGGGAACACCTGACATGAGGAACTGGCCAATCAGGATTGCGTGCTTTGTGTGACGTCCAGGTGAGAGCAGTGGCTCTCCGAGCAATCCGAATGATGGGAAATGGAGCTGGAAATCTCGCTTGCATTTCCTTTGAGAGGCTGGAAGGCATTCTGGAGAACGCAACACAGGTTTTGGGTCAGAACACAGACTGGGTCAGAGCGAGTTCCTGCTCTTGTTCCCGACCCACTGACTCTCACCCCCCCCGCTTTTTGATGCTTGCTCTCGAAGCTTCACAATGAAGAGCTGACCTGGGAGCAGGTCTGGTGGTGAGCTTGATTGCTTCACATTTAGGCCCCAGAAGGAGTCAGTACCTGTAAGGTTGGGTGGTGGAGTGTGGGATGTATAAGAACGCGTTATATTTAGGCTTGGTTCATGCTGTTGATTCTGAGCTCCCCCTGTCTTTCTCTCTCTCTCTTTCTCTGTCTCACTCTCTCTCTCTGTCTCTCTCTCTCTCTCTCTCTCTCTCTCTCTCTCTCTGTCTTACTCTCTCTCTCTCCTGTCTCACTCTCTCTGTCTCACTCTCTCTGTCTCACTCTCTCTCTCTGTCTCTCTCTCTCTGTCTCTCTCTCTGTCTCACTCTCTGTCTCACTCTCTGTCTCACTCTCTGTCTCACTCTCTCTCTCTGTCTCTCTCTCTGTCTCTCTCTCTGTCTCTCTCTCTCTGTCTTACTCTCTCTTTCTCTGTCTCACTCTCTCTCTGTCTCACTCTCTCTGTCTCACTCTCTCTGTCTCACTCTCTCTCTCTGTCTCTCTCTCTGTCTCACTCTCTCTTTCTCTGTCTCACTCTCTCTCTTTCTCTGTCTCACTCTCTCTCTTTCTCTGTCTCACTCTCTCTCTTTCTCTGTCTCACTCTCTCTCTTTCTCTGTCTCACTCTCTCTCTGTGTCTCTCTCTGTCTCACTCTCTCTCTTTCTCTGTCTCACTCTCTCTCTTTCTCTGTCTCACTCTCTCTTTCTCTGTCTCACTCTCTCTTTCTCTGTCTCACTCTCTCTCTCTTTCTCTGTCTCACTCTCTCTCTTTCTCTGTCTCACTCTGTCTCTCTCTCTGTCTCTCTCG